>NW_020194732.1:0-97722 GCF_003025115.1 Trichoderma citrinoviride
AAAAGCTAATATAAAATAAGACTTATTTATTATAAAATATAATAAAAAGAATAAAAATAACTATAATAAAGTCTTTTATTAAGACTATATTATAAGTAAGGTTATAAACTAGTATAACTAAAAGTAATAAATAATATATAATTAACTTAAGTTTACTTTTTATAATAAGTATAAAGTATTTATTTAACTTTATATTTAAGTTTTTTACTTTTAATTATAATTATATTATAAATAATTTTACTTATTTTTTTATTTATTACTGCTTTTTTAAGTAGTAATATATAGAAAATATTATATATACTTTATTTTTATTATCTTTTTTTTATTAAAAGGTTAAGTTTATAATTAACTTTTTTAATTTACTTTAAAATTTTATATAATTTAAGTTTTTTAAAATTAAGCTTATTACTTAGCTAGTTTATTTTAATATTTAGTTATTTTTCTTTATATATATACTAAAGTAAGTAAATTATATCTCCCTTTTAAAAAATAAGTCTTTTAATTCTTTTTTAATTTATATACTTACTTATTCTTTTTTATATAAATTTAAGTTATATTTTTATTTCTTTATATAATTCTTTTAGTTATTTTATTATAATAATTACTTTCTTTATATTTTTACCTTACTTTAATAATTAAAATACTTCTAGTTTAAATTTATAATTTATATAAAATAGTAATTTCTTTATTAATTCTATTAGTATATTATTATATAAGATTTATACTATTAGTAAGTATTTAACCTAGTTATTTTATTTAAAGTTAATATAGTATTATAAATATATTTTAATAATTTAATTAATTTTATTTATTTATTTATAAGTAATAAGTAGTATTAACTTTATAATTTAGTTTAAGTCTAGCTATAAGTAATTACTAAAATTTTAAAATAAATATTAATCCTTTATTTAAAATAATTTTATTTAGTAATTTATAGTTAATATAAATATATCTTTAAAACTAATATACTAAGTTTTTAATTATACTGCTTTTTTTAACTAAAATAAAATAACTTATTTTTATTAATTAATTAATTATTATAAAAATGCTATTTTAAGTCTTTTTTATTATTAATTTTTTTAAAAGTAAAAGCTTAATAATATAGTTAAATAAGATTAATTCTTAAGGCTATATTAAAACTTATAAAGGTTATAACTTTTTATAAAAGAAATAGCATTTTACTTTTACTTATTTATATATAATATATTTTAAAATAACTTTTTAAACTATTTTTTTAATACTATTAAATTTATAGTATTATTAAACTTATTAAGTGATTTTTCTTATTTTTTAATATTTATATATTAAGTATATATAAATTATTTTAACTACTTTCTTTTATAGTTTATTTAATACTTAAATAAGTCTATTTATTATTAAGTAACCCTTTTTTATAAAAATGCCTTTTAGAAACTATTTTTTAATCTAGTCCTTAATATATTCTTTAATATTATTAATAATTAAATTATCTTTTTTAATTATAAATATAGTATTTAATATTTTTAATATTAAGTTTCTATCTTTATTATACTATAATATTTAAGCTTATATATTAGGAATTTCTTAAAAATAATCTAGTCTTTTACTAAGTATATTAGCTTTACTATTTTTTATTCCCTTATAGTATTTAATAATTAAGTTAAACTTTAATAAGCATTTATAGTATTTAACTTATTTTTATAAGAGTTTTTATATTATAATAAAGTAAGTAATATTTTTATAATTTATTAAAATTATTATAAAGAATTTACTTTTTTAATAATAGTTTCTTTAGTGTTTTTTATTAAATACTATATAAATTGCCTTAAATTTCTTATTATAAATAGGATATTATAATTCTAGTTTATATAGTTTTTTTAAAAAATAGGTAATTAGTTATAGTTTTTTATTTTTATTTAATTAGCTTAATACTTCTCTTATAGTATAATTTAATATATTTACTTTAATAATAATTAGTTTTTTAAAGTTAAATATAACTAATACTAAGTTACTAATTAAAGCCTTTTTTAATATATTAAATGCTTTTTATATATTAAGTACTTATAAGAATTTTCTTTTTTTTTTATAAGTTTTATAAGTAGTATAATAATCTTTAAAAAGTTTTAAATAAATTATTTATAGTAATTAGCAAGTCTTAAAAAGCTTTAAACTTCCTTTATATTTTTTAATAATTACTATTTATTAATAGCCTTAACCTTTTTAAAATCTATATTTAAGTATAATAATATATTTTAAAAATATAACTTTTTATTAATAAAATTAGTATTTCTTTAGTTTTATTAATAAGTTTACTTTTTTTAATATTTTTAATATAAAAGTAATATACTTTTTATATTTTTTAAAAGTTTTTAAAAAAATAAGAATATTATTAAGGTAAATAATAATAAATAAGTTAATAAATTCCTTTAATATATAGTTAATTATTTTTAAAAATATTATAAGTATATTAATTAATTTAAATAGTATTACTAAGTATTTAAAAAGTCTATAGTATATTTTAAATATTATTTTCTATTTATCTCCTAGCTTAATATAAATAAGATTATAAGCTTCTTTAAGGTTAAGTGCTATAAACTATTTTACTTTAAATAACTAGTTTTTAATTTTAGTTATTAATAATAAAAGTATAATATCTTTTTTTATAATCTTATTAAGTTTTTAATAGTTAATAATAAGTTATAGTTTTTTATTTTTCTTTAATATAAATATTATAAGGTATTTTACTAATAATTTTAATAGTTTAATATATCTTTTTTATAATTAATTATTAATTTATTTTTAAAGTATTTTAAGTTTATTTTAATTAAAATTATAAATTTTATAAAATATTAAGTTCTTTTTATCTTTTAGTTTAATTTTATAATCTTATTTTATATTTAATAATAACCTTATTTTAAGTTTTTTTTAAAATACCTTTAAAAACTTATAGTATTAATATAGTATATTAGCTATTTAATCCTTTAGCTTATTATTCTTTACTTTTTTTATTATTATATTAAGTAAATATAAATCTTATAATACTATATTAAGTATTTTCTTAGCTTATTTTTATAAGCTCTTTTATTAATTATTATAATATTATAATATAATATTTACTTCTTTATTAAATTTAACTTTCTTTTTTTATAGTATTTTTTTAGCTTTTTTTTATTTTAATAGTATTTTTTTTAGCCTTTTTAGTTTTTTTATATTTTCTTTATTTTTTTAATTTTTATATTTTTAATATTTTTATAATTTTTTTAAGTAATTATATTATTTTATTATATAATATAATAGCTTTTAATACTAAAGCTAAAGATATTATAATATTTAATAGCTTATTTTAATTTAGTTATTATTTTTATTTCCCTTTTTTTAATTAAGTATAGTTTTATTATTTTATATAGCCTTTTACCTAGTTAATAATTAAATTATATATCCTTAACTAATTATATTTTAAAAAGAGATTATACTTTTAAATATTTATAATATTAAATTAAAATAAATTAATAAGCTTATAAAAGTTAATATTAAGGTAATTAGTCTTTTAATTAATTATTCTTTTATTATATAAAAACTTTTATACCTTAATATTTATAAGTAAGTATAAGTATTTTTTTAAATAGTTTAATAGCTATAAGTAGTTAACTAGCTAAAGTATAATATAGCTTGCTATTACTTTATTATTAATATATATAGTAATTATATATCCTTTTAAAGTTCTTTTTATTAAAAACTTATTCTATTAATTAAAGTTTATTTTTATTAAGTTAAAATAGTAGTTATTTATTATACTGTTTTTTATATTAATATTATTAATATTTATTTATATTTAAATAACTTCTAGTTTATAAGTATAGTACTTTTTATATTAATAGCAGCTTTACTTTAGTTTAAGGTGCTTTATTAAGTAATACTATTACTTAATATTTTATAAATTAAGTGTTTTATTTTAATAATACTTACTTACTCTTATTATATAATTTATAAAACTATACTTATTTTATATAAGCCTTTTACTTACTTTTTTAAATGCTTATTAATATATATTATAAAAGTTATAGTAATATTTATTATAAAAGGCAAACTTAAGTTAATTATATATTATTTATTACTTTTAGTTATATTAATTTATAACCTTACTTATAATATAATCTTAATAAAAGACTTTATTATATTTATCTTTATTCTTTTTTATTATATTTTATAATAAATAAGTCTTATTTTATATTAGCTTTTATAAAAAAAAAGTAATATTATTAAATTATTTATACTTTAATAATACTATAGTTATTATTTATTTTATAATTCTTTATTAATAGCTACTTTTATAAAGATTACTAATACTAATTCTTTTTTAATTCTTTTACTATATAGTATAAGCTTATCTTTAGCTTTTTTAGCTATTTTATTAATTAAAGGGTAAAGTAAGATTATATTAAAGATTACTAGTTTTTAATTATTAAAGTAATAACTATAATTATATTTAGTATTATTAGCATTTTAAGATTTATATTTATTATAATATTCTTATTTTAGCTATTTTATCTTTATAGCTTTTTAAATCTTATTAAGTTTAGCTATTTTTTATTATTTTTTTTAAAATATTTTTTAATTCTTATTCTAGATTATAAGTTCTTTAGCTTTTATTATATTTAAGTTAAAGATTTTATTATTATTATATTTATTACTTAATAGTTAAATAGTAAAAGTATTAAAATACTTCTTATTCTTTAGTTTTTATAAAAACTATCTTAATCTTTACTTTTTATTAAAGTAAATTAAGTAATTATTATTATAATATATTATTTAGCTAAGACTTTTATAATTTATAATAAGTGCTATAGTATTTATAAACTTCTTATTTTATAGTTTAAAAACTAGTAATTATTATTTATTATTATCTTTTTTTAATAGGCTATAATAAAACTTTTTAATATATTTTTTTTTATAATTAAAGTATTTAATATTTTATTAATTATACTTTTTTTAATTAATAGTATTTAAATCTATTAGTTTAGGCTTTTTATTATTACTTAAGGTAATATTTTATTTCTTTTCTTAATTAATAAAGTATTTTTATTAAAAAGGCTTATTATTTCTTTATTTTTTTAAACTTTTTTTTTTATATTACTTATATAATTAATTATTAATTTAAGTTACTTTTTTTTAAAAGGTTTTTAAATATACTAAAGAGTTTATTTTCTATAAGTTTATCTTTTACTTTAAATTTTAGCCTTTAATAATATAGTATTTTTTAAGGCATTATTTATATTTATTTTAATACTAATTTATATAAATTCTATAATAAACTTTAAGTATAATCCCTTTTATTTAAGATTAAAAAGCTAGTTTTTAGCTTTTTTTTTTTTATTAATAGCTTTAAAAATATTTTTAAATTATTTTTTAAATTCTATATAGCTATTATAAATAGCAGTAGTAATAGTTTTATATTAAGTTATATTATTAATAATAGCTTTAAAATCTTATTAAAAAGGTTTAAACTAATCTTTTATTATTTTATTAAGTTATAAAGCAGTAATACTTACTTTTATTTTATTAATAGCTATAGTTATTAAAAAGTACTTAAAGTATATTCTTATATTTATAAAAAATACTTTAGTCTTTTTTATATTTTTATTATATATAACTAGTATAAGTAGTTTAATAATTTCTTTAAGTTATTTTTAAGTAATAATATTTTAAACTAAAGGATTTATAGCTAGTTATTAAACTAGTATAGGTTATATAATAAGAGCTTATTATTATTATTAAATCTAAATATATAAGGTTATAATCTTAACTTAATTAATAGCTTTTTATTATTATATTTATATAACTATATCTCTAAGTGCTATAAGTTATTATATTATAATTATTTTAGCTTTATTTTAGCCTTATTATTTAAAGTTTATATTTATTAAGGTTATTATATTAACTTATTACTATTACTTCTTTATATAAATAACACTTCTTTATAAATTACTGCTTAAGGGTTTAAAGTAATCTTTTAAATAAGAGTTATTAATATATAATAAACTAATTAACCTTATTAAGTAAGTTATACTTTTTAAAAAAGAAACTATTTAAGTAAATAGCTTTAATAAATAAGCTATTTAGGTTTTTATTAATAAAGAGGTTAAGTTAAATCTTAAGCAGTTATAAATAGTTATATAGCTAATAAATTATAATAAACTAATTTTAATTTAATTATAATATTAATAACTATTTATTTAAATTATTTAAATAAGTAATATAAATAAATCCTTATATAGCTAGTTATTTTTAATAAAGTTATTATAAATTAATATTAATTTATATTAATTTACCTTATAACTTAAATAAAATTACTATTAATTTATATTAACCTAATTCTTATTAGTCCTTTAAATTATAAATAATTTAATCCTGTTTACTAAGGGCAACCCTTGTTATAACCTTAAGAGTTAGGTTATAATATAATGCTAATAGTATATTAAGTTATTCTTTAAATATAATATTTAAACTAGATTTTACCTTTTTATTATAAAGGATAAGGTAGTTTTATATACTAATATATTTAATTAGCTAGATAAAGATAGCTTTTAGTTATATTTTTTTAATATTTTTTATTAAGAGAAGTATTTATTTTTAGGATTTAAGGACTTAAAGGTATAAGAGGTTTAGCTTATTATTATATTAGGCTTTATAAAGTATAATATTTAAGGATATTATTAATAAAATAATTTAAAGGTAGTTAATAGTTTTAAAAATATAAAGCTACTATTTTAATAAAATCTAGCTTTATATAAGTATTAGTATAAGTTCTAATATTAGTACTTATTATAATTATTTAATAAGCCTATTTTATTAATATTAATTTATACTTATATAAATAATCTTATTATATTTATTAATATAATAGTTAATAATAAAATAATTAATATTCTCTCCTTTAGTATTTATATAAAAGACTTAAACTTAGTATATAAAGGTTTTTAATTATATAAGTAAATAAACTAAAATATAATAAAAGTTAAACTTTAGCTTAAGTAAAAACACTTAGCTTATTTATATAAAGTTATTAAAAAAGGCATATTAAGAAAAGCTATTATTATATCTTAATTAAAAGAACTTTTTAATAAGGTTAATATATAGTAATTTTAATAATTATATTCTTTTTTTAATTATATATATATATAGCTGCTTTTTTTAATAGCTAGTAATATATAATATATATATATACTTTAGTTTTATAAATTAAAGGCTATTAGCTATTTTTATAAGTTATTTAATCTTATTTTTATTAAGGTGTTTTAGTTTATTATACTAAAGCTAGAGTTATAAGTCTTTAATAATAAAAGCTATAAGGCTAAGCTATAATATATTAATAATATAAACTTTATATTATAAGGCTATAATTAAAAAGACTATAGTCTTTTTTAAACCTATTATTATACTATTATAAATAATAATAGTATATATTTATTAATTAAGTTAAAATATAAAGATAAGGTTAAAACTAGTAAAAGAAATAAATAAAGTATTATAAAGCTATAAGTCTTTATAGCTTTAATTTATAGTATTATAAAGGTAAAAAGTTCTAGTTCTTTTAAAGATAATTTATATATCTCCTAGTCTTATAATAAAGGCCTTAATAATAAAGTATAAGTTATTAAACTAATATCTTTAATATATTATATAGTTTAATATACTATTATTAAAAATAAAAATGCTAGTAAGGTTAATATAAGTAATAGTAGTTACTCTTATTAAGGCTTAATATCTTATAGCTACTAAAGTAAAGGTTTATAATAGTATTTATTTAGTCTTAAAAGGATTAAGTATATAAAAAAAGGTAAAAGCTATAGCTAATAGTTTATTATTATTAATTATAGCTATATTTTATTATAAATACTATTTTTTTTAATAATTTAAGAACCTAACTTAAAGCTTATATTTTTATTATTTTATATTTTTTAATTAAAGTTCTAAATATAGTATTAAGTATTACTTTTTATAATAGCTAACCTTATAGTAATATAAGCAGGTATATTAAAAAGCTATTCTTAATTACTTAGTAATAAGTTTAAGGTTTTTATTTTATACCTTTTACTTAATTTCTTTATACTTAATAGCTATCTTAGCCTTTTTAAAAATAATAGCTACTAATATAATCCTTTTATTTATATATTTTAAAATAAGTTTTTAAGTTTAATAAAAAGTAAATTAGAAATTTTTATAATAATATCTTAGTTTAATAAAGAACTTATAAATTAAGGGTTTTTAATAATATAAGATTTATTAAGTTATAATAGCTTAATTTATATTATTTTAAGTTTTTTAATATAGTTTAATATATTACTATAGTTATTAAAAGTAAGCTTATTATATTTATAATTAAGGTCTTAAAAGATAATACTATTATAAAGCTTAAAGTTTTTTTTAAGTTAGTTAATAACTATATAAATATATTTTAAGTTATTAACTATACCTAAAGTAAAAAAACTTAGCTTACTTTAAATAAATACTATAATCTTTTCTTAATATTAAGTTTATAATTTCACTTAATTAATATAGTTTTTATTAAATTTTTTAGTCTTTTTATTTAATAGCATTTTATTTTATAAAAGGTTACTATAGCCTTATATTTTAATAATATATAAAATCTTTTTTTTTATATAATTTAGCTAAAAGATAATTTAAGTAGTTTAATTTTTATTTTATTAAGGCTTTTAAGGTTAAAGTTCTTTAATATATTTAATACTAATATCCTAAAGTATACTTAGCTTAATAGCTAGAGGATGCTTCTTTTATATTAGCTTATTCTTATTAATTAAAAGAGGAGATAGTATTAAAAGCAGAGATAGTATTTAAGAATAGCTTTTAACTTCTAGGTTCTAGATATTAATTTTATAATTAAGAGTTTATAAAAATGCCTTAAGCATAAAGTATCTTACTATAAGCTTTATATTTATCTTTTTTAAAAAAAAGTATAAACTTTCTTTATAGTTTAGTTAAAAAGCCTTATAAGGTATTTAGTTAATTTCTTCTATAAGTATAAAGTAACAGTCCTTTTAAATAAACCTTAATCTTATAGCTAGTAGCTATAAGTAAGGCTATAAATTATATTTATTTTCTATTTTATAAGTTTTATCTTATTATTTAAAGATTAGCTATTTATATAAGTAAAGAGAAAAGAGGTTTTAAAGATTTATATATATTAAGTTATAAATAATTATAATTTTAAAAAATATAATAATTAAAGAAGTAGTTTAATATATTATTTTCTAGATTTACTTAGTAATAAGTAGCTTTATTAATATTAAGGCTAGTTATATAAGTATAGTATTATAATTTTAGTATATTTATAAATATCTTAATAATAAAGAGGCAGTAAAAAGTAGTAGAGTTCTATAGCCTAGGCTTATAACTTATTAAAATAAAAAAGTGTAATATTATATATATATTAATAATATATAAAGGACTTAATATAACTAAATATAAATATTAAAGGCAGGGCCCTTCTTATATATTAGCTAAGATTTATAAAGATAGACTAGACTAGGGTCACCCTGTAGTTTAACAGTCTTATAATAAGGAAATTTAGCGAGGAAGATGTGGCATCTGTTAGTGCTCCCTGTTGCAACGTCTCAACCACATACCTACATACAAACGAAAAGCAAGCTAACTGGTGAAATAGTGGAACATCATGTACCAGGGAGCCATCCCCGTCACCATCTACGTGAATACTTGCAATACAATTGTCGGCTACGATTATTTCGCGCCTGGCAGGCGCACGCGAGTTGTTACTGATTTCTTCAATATCCAGGTCAATTTGATCGCGTGATATTGGGGAAATCGAGCCGGTATAAAGAAAAGGCCAATGAGAGGGCACCTATAACTTCTTCGAAATTCTTTTCTTCGTCCTCACTTCATTGGCTTCTTTTTTCAGTTTGCCGTGCATGGGGACATATTCATCTGTATTTTAGCTTTTTACATCCGTAACTCATCAAGATTGTTACCAGCTTGGTACTGCCAAAGCTCCGATACGTCTGTCTGGATTCTCTGTGCTACGACAAAGCCGTTGTTATGTATTTGATGAAGCAAATGCCGCACATTGTATCGTTGTGGTTCATATCTGGCGTGCGCTCCAGCCATTCGCAGAGGAAAGAGAAGGATTGCCCCTGGGATATTCGATGTTTGTAGGATCTGATCGCACAAGTCTGTGATTATGGCCACATATGCGTCAATCTCAGGTTTGTCCAATTGGGGAACTGTCCCAGCTTCCCAACATGTGTAATAAGTAAAATTGTTGCAGTGAAAGAGTCGAACGGCGTAAAAGTTTGCAAGAGCAAGTTGAGTGAAAGGATCCGCGAACTCTGACGCCGGGGCATTGCCATCATACCATGCATTGAGTATCTGATTCAGCTCATGGCCTCTGCGAGCCAGCGCTGTGACGACGAGATTGCACAACCTTACGTCTTCTGGTATTGGCTCGACCTGCTCAAAAAGCCCGCTATGTGTGAGAAAGGGCTATTCTGGCGTCGGCTTTTCGTACTTACTGCTTGCTGAATGCAGATGTTTCAATCAATAGCTCGGTCATGGTTGCCATGAAGTCTGGAGGCCCAGTGTGTCCGTTGCCAGTACAGTGATGTAGCCTCCACTTGTGTTCCGACAAGAAGGTGACATCTCCGTACAAGATTGCCCTGTTTGCCTCGAGCACTCGGAATGCGCTAAAGAGTCTTTGTTGTAGTGGCGATGAGAGAGCGGGTCGGCCGGCAAGCTGCAAAGCTTTCGATGTGCCGTAGAACATGTGTCTTGCCCATCCCTCCCCAAAAGATTCGGACATCAACTGGGCCGCGGTTTAGCTACGTGGGTGGTGTATTTGACGGGCGTCAGAATCTTACCTCGAATAAGCCCGATAGAAAAGAGATCCATGCCACATCTTCGCATGCGACAGCATCGCGCATTTCCAATCGCTGTTGAAGTGACTGCAAGGCGCGGCCGTAGGAACGATACGCAACAAAGTGCGGTAACTCCTGTTCAGGAGACGACCTGACTGAAACACGTCTTCCCGCATCCAGGGCGCCAATTGCGACGGCCAAGTCCCGCAACGATGGGGACTTTTGCATCAATGGCATCAAATCTCGCGCTATATGAACAAAGTCCTCGCTGAACTGACATCTGGAAAGCGTTGCGGCAAAGCTGCTCCAGTACACATCATTTCTGTGTGTCTGTACCTGCAGTGGTAGCTTTTCAGCTTCTGCTAGGCTTTGATTCGGTGGCATATATTTGACGAACTTGACACCTAAAGCAGCAGTGTCGGGGCGCGATGCAGCTTGAGGAGCGCATATCTTCTCGGTTCGATTGCAATATTCACAAGGAAAGCCGCCTTGACACTGCCGATGATGCATCATGAGTACTTTGGTCTTCATTAGCCCTTACTAGGAAGAACACACCTTTATTCGCCTTCTCGCACAAGCCAGGCAGCGAGTGACTCTCTTGCGCTTATCCAACGGACCAATTGCGCGTTTCATGACGCAGAATCTGCTTCTGCTGGTTAGGCCTGATGTGTAGCTCGTCACTATCTATCGCTTGGGCAGCGTATGCACCGGGAATCGCTTGGACCTACACAAATATGTCAGTCGGTTAGAGCAAGTCACAATTGGTTATGTGCTAGGTTTAAAAGCTCACTGTCTGGTGCATCAAACACTGGAGCCGCCAAGAAGCCTCGATCCAGTCTCGTGGCATCGTTCCGCGGCAAACAGGAGGCGCCAAGTGCCTTGCGAGTGCGGAATATTCGTCATCAACTGGTCGCTCTTATTAGCGTTGAGTCATTAGCGGGAAGATCTGCGTAGGAGTTCGGTAGAGCTTGCCTGTGGCGGTGCCTTCAGGATCAATTTTGGCCCATAGGAATCTGCTTGGCCCAAGGCATGCTCCCCTGTAAAACACTCATACCTTCTCCAGACAAGAATAGCGGGGGTTGCCGAGCCGCTGTACAGGGTCGAGGGAGCAGGCAGTGAGCATGTGTCACATGATGTCACGGTCAACGACATGAGTATGGCGCTTACAACCCAAGATTGACCTTGCAGTGTTCTCTTTTCAATCCGATAGTCAAGAGCTATCGTTATAGCATGCGCTGTAGACATGAATGTGCCCGCGCCTTTGCTGAGTTCGAATGGTTGAGAACTGTAGGTACCTACTATGTTAGGTAGGTAACTTACACTTGGCGCAGAAGCTGTCTGGCTGACAACCTGATAGTAACGAGACTCCGACATAACTTCGACCATATGGAAAACATTAATTCGGGATTGATGGTATACGGCGCCGCAGGAAGATATACTTGCATATGAGACGTGGGAATTTTACTTTATGTCCTATAGGAGGGTGTACGTACATTCTTCAGCAGATATAAATTATATGTTCGGTGCATAGGGTAATTAAACGAAACGTAGTTTCGATTTGATTTGACTATCGGTACAAACAGAATGACGAGAATAAGAGAACGCCCTCAATAACTCAAAAGCAGGTGGCTGCCGAAAGTCAAGGAAGTAACTCATAAATCCTCTCCCACTCAACCATCCCACCCAGGTGCAAACCCGCCAGAAGATAAGGTAAGGTACGCAGTAAAACCGCTCCCGGATGACATCTGATACAGCATAGAATTAGGAAACGTAGTTAACGGTCAGCTCTCCGTTGTCGACGTTGTTGCCATCATCAGTAGGGACACTGCCGCAGACGGTGCAGCCGTGATCCGTGAGCCAGTCAAGGTACATCAAAGTCTGCTGCGTGGTGAAAGTGCGATCGCCGACATTCTGGTAGAAAGCGCAGATCTTGCCAGTGACGTGAGCAACGCAGCCGATTTGTTGACCATTGCCCCAAACGCCATCACCCTGTCCAGCAATGGTGTTTTTGAGATCGTCGATATGTCCGGCCGGGAGGTTTGCAACGCCTCCAACACTGCAGGTAGAGCTACCGCGGCAGTTGATACCCAAGCGCTTCGACAACTTGGAAACAGTTTCCATCTTGCCCACGGCGTGAGACTCAGATCCATGCCTCTTTCTAACAGTCTTGACCATGCCGGTATCGCGGCGCTTTGCATTGGTGACCATGTTGGCAGTCAACTCCCCGTTGTCGACATTATTGCCATCGTCCACAGGGATGCTGCCGCATGCTGTACAGCCATGGTCCATCAGAGACTGGACATACCAGACGGTCTGGGCCACAGTGAACGTTCGGCCGGTCTTCTGGTAGAATATACAGAGACTTGGATTGCCAATAGTGACGGAAGACTCGGTGCAGGCAATGTGTTGGCCATCAGAGAAGGTCTGGCTTTGGTCCATCGCTTTGATCTGGCCCAGGAGGTTTCCTAGAAGGCCCTTGTTGCTGGCGCAGAGACCACTACCTTGGCAGTTAATGCCCAAGGCGTTGACTGTGGAAGCAATGCCGGCAAGGGCGAAGAGTGTTCTGCCGAAAAACATGATCGAAATCTTGATACGTATGGGTGAAGTAGTGATCTGAGAGTTCGGGATGCTGTGGATGATGTTGGAGTTGATGGTGATGGAGGAATGGTTCTTTCTGCAGAGCGCGCGAGTGCCTTATTTATATCTTGAAGACCACGAAGTTAACGGTAAGACTGTCTAAGGATACCAATGCCCTTCACCGGGCGTCTACATGAATGCGAAGGGAACAAGGGTCAACCCATTATGTTACGGTCCGGATGTAGTTACAAGTTGCAACGCAGAATGGAGAGATCGGCAAGAAAGTCAGACTTGGCTGCGTCGGTGGATGTTTGTTCTGTCAGACTCAATTTGTCTTGCTACCCACACAAAGCGTTTTGCAAAAGACAGCAAAATGAACATGTGCATACGCCAATGCAATACGCACAGTCTCGCAGACCAATTAGCCTTGCTCATGTGTGCGCAATATTGGACTCGGTGTGCTGATCGTTTCTCGATTGTCAATTTTTCGGCAAACCGCTTGCCGCAGTCTGGGAATGTACCCACAGGACTTGACTCGTTCCCCGGGGATGCAATAAGCATCAACCCCTGAGACTGAGAATCAATTCCAAGATCAGAAGGTGCTTCAACATAATCACGACTTGGAACCTCAGGTGTACCAAGACTCCACGATACCACGCCGGCAACAATTTTCCGTGTTGAAGGGCGATGGTTCTTATTGCTTCGAACCTCAGCCCAACTGCGGAAATATACTTGACCGAGCTTTGATAGTTATGAGTCAGGTACAGACGAATAATGAGACTCATGCATGGACGACTTCCGTAGGACCAAGGAGCGCTTTTTTTCAATTTCAAAATAATCTTTCTTGCAGTTGGCTGTAGTTGAATTCCATCTTCAGTTCTTCCCGA
The DNA here is from genome assembly GCF_003025115.1 of Trichoderma citrinoviride. NCBI lineage: Eukaryota > Fungi > Ascomycota > Sordariomycetes > Hypocreales > Hypocreaceae > Trichoderma > Trichoderma citrinoviride. The sequence goes on from NW_020194732.1 coordinate 14,330, forward strand.
GCAGTCGTACCACTCTTAAAATGACGTCAGTGCATAGAAAAGGGGCATGCCCAACTCCACGTTGTGGAAATAAGAGCAAGCATTATGCTTATCTGGCTGTCAGCGATCTTCAGCCCGGCACCTGGATGCAATGTGCTGTATGAATATACTACATGGCTAGAACTTTTGGACTCCACATCTGCAAGAGACAAACTATTTATACGTACGGAGTATGGACGAGCGAGGACAGAGAGTGGTCAAGGCTTTCCCGATGCCTGTAAATACTACTAGGCAAGATCTATCATAATATTCAGACAAATTCGAAATGCTCAGCCTTTGCATTGTATATCGCGCCCGACTATGAGACTGCAAATGAATTTGTATACAGTTAGCTTCCTAGACAGTACCCGTATCGATATCTCTTGAACCCAAGTTTCCCTATGAGGCATACCAACGTGCCACTACGTACGGTACCTTTATACGATACTCTTCTCGACATGAATCGCTGTGTCAGGGGAAAGACCCGTTATAGCTAGGCTTTGATCCCCCATAGACGTCGATCGCTTCTTACTACCCCCTGTCTCCCTCAGCACTAGCATGGGCGGGATGAAATTATCATTGTAGACCGTCAACCAGAACATAGCCTCATGGAAGCATGTGGGTATTACGTAGTAGGAATTGTTGTATGTTAGAGTGCTATAGGAAAACAGCATTTCGCCGTCTTGGCCGTCCAGATTGTCGGATCGCCTCATATTATTGGTGGATTAGATGGTCATCGCCAAGCCACTGTCAGGGATCGGTCGATATAGATCTGGAAGGCCGAGTCATTGAACGATCCCTCACTGGCACGTGCTTCGCGTTGTTTGCTCCAAATGTCAGCATCATGTGGAGCTGTCCCATGGACGGAATCGCAGATGTTATTCGTTGAGAGGCATTTGAATTGCATATGCTACACTGTCCAGCGCTACTTTACAGGCATTAGTCATAGTGTTACACTTCAGTCGATGTCTTCGCCCGCTCACAGAACATTCTAACAGACCAGCTTGGCTGTTTGTATTCTTTTGTTTCTCACAGTCTTTCTCTTCGAGTCCGTCGCAAAGCATGCGGTAAATACATATACAGGCTATACAGAATGCGTGTGCTGTAATTCTTTGTGGCCATGGCAATCAACTCAGTATTTTGCGGAACAGTTGATCAAATAGGCGTCAGGCAGACAGTGCTTCTAATACAGTCCCATTGCTTGACAACCTTACCGCTGAGGGCCTGTTCACTCTCGACATCATAGCCTAAGAAAAATAGATCAGCCTGTCACTTAGAATCCCAATTGTAACCGAATTATTGGCAACTCCGCATGTCTCGGTTTTTCATGTTAATAAGGAAGAGAAGCAGAAAGAGAGGCCCCTTGCTATTCTCCTTGATCTTTCAGGTGTAATGTTCGTGTATCGGCAAACCCGGTGACATGTGAAACATCATAATTTATTATTTTGTCTCTGGCTGATTAAGGCAGAATAGGATACACGACTGGTGTATAAGCTTCAGGGGAATGCATGTTCGGAGGCCATAGGACGCATGCACCGGCAGCTACATTCGGCATATTCCGCGCCATCGCCTACTTCTACGACACAGTGTGGCATCTCGAAGGTGGATGCCCTACTCATGCGTTCCTCGGATTTTCATGTGTTAGTTGAGAGATGGGCTAGCATCATTACCCTATATTCAAGTCTCGCAGGTATTGTTGTTGTTGTTGTTGTTGTTGTTGTTGTTGTTGTTGTTGTTGTCTATGGGAACAGAGAAAGAGACAATTTGGCCTTGGCCTAATAGAGTACTTGATAAGCACATATTACCAGTTGGGTGTTTTGCAAATGTAAACAATTACCATTTGAAGTCACGACTTATAGATACCTGGATAAGGTAGGCTATGGACCGGCCCGCACGTGGCCTGTCTATTGTTTGAGATCCGCTCATGTACAGCTGAATGCCGGAAAACAAAACACGAGATCAGAAGTCAAGATAATACTAGGGTTCCATCCGACGTTTACAATACCCTACTTCCACATTGTGCGGGGTCAGAAATGCTCATGAGCATTGGTTTTCAGTATCCGACGGGAGTGTCGCAAAGCATAGCGGCTAGACGCCGAATGTGCTGGCTTTAATTGCCATGATGCCCAGCGAGGCCGACTGACGTCACTTGATCCATTCGGAGTCGCATAGTATTAATTGAAAGAGGTCTGTTGAACGGACCAATGGTAACTAAACATGGATAAATTGTTATCAAGGATCAAATACCTACTCACTACATGTTTAGTCTTCACGGTCTGCCACCTATCCCGTCCACTTCCTCTTCAAACTGGCCTCTATGCTCTTGTAAATAACATCTCAACGCTTGGCCACAGCACAGGGGTCTAGGATTATGGTAAACAGCTAATGCTGGAGAGTTAGCAGACCTGGTCGGTAAGGCCAAAGGTTATAGTCTCCTCCAGAATCTGTCGCCCTCCCTTGGTACAAGAACTGCAAGTTGCAAGGGTCAATAGTCATCGTTTGATCAGGGTTGCTGCGAATGAGATCGCCATGACTGATGTCGTTTGTCCAGGTGGCGCCACTGTTCGCCTTGCCGGCGAACGGTTGACTTTCGGTCGTGGCTTGCGGAGTCCATGCGCCGCCGAGGTTAGTGGCTGTAAATGACCGGAAATAGCGTCCATTTGCACCTATTGCCTCGACTATCATGAGATATTGCTTCTGCCCTTGAACGGTGTAGACTTGAACCGCCTCAAACAGACTGTTTCTTTCGTCACTCAAGACTACTGTTGACGACGAACCGAAGCTTCCGGGGAAGTTCCCAATAGGCATGCTCGCTCTGTAAATTTTTCCATCGTCTCCCGCGAAGAACAGATACATGTTCGTGCTGTCGCCGATGACTGTCTGGTCCAGCGGGCTAGAGCCTGAGATGCTGCCAGAAAAGAGCGGCTGTGGCGAGGACCATCCGGTGACGCTGGACGGATTGTTTGACGTCAAATAGGAAAAGGTGGTCGGGCCCCATTGATACGCGAGTACCCAAATACTCTTTGGGGCAAAGTAGAAGACGGTTGGAGCAACAGTACCCGGAGTCATTTTGTTCTGGCTCGCCGTTGCCATATCAGACCAGTCGCTGAACAGACCAAAGTTCATCGAGCCCCAGGCTGTTCCTGTGTCATGCGTCGACCCCCACACGAGATGCTGGCCATTATACAAGACATGAGAGAAATCTTTCAGTGAGACCCAGCCTGATATCGGACTGGCCAACGCGCCGGTCGAATTCCAGCGGTACGTAGACGGAAGAGTGCATGCTGTAGGTGCTGCTACGGCGGCAGTCCCAAAGCTCAACACCAACCCGATGAGTGCTGTGAGCTTCATCATAGTCTTTTGTGCCTAGAGACAATGGAAACCGATGAAGGTTAAGATGAGAACGGCGGCAACAGCTGGGTTCCCATAGGGTTTAAATATAACTATGCGAGCTCGCATTGCTCACTCAGGATTCTACGTTCTCGACTGGATTTCTTTAGTCAAGTACAAAATTGCGCTGTAAATATTATAATCGCGTCTTAAAGCCGGTAGGCTCTTCAGTGATCGCTACTGCTATATATCAATGTTGCAGCGACTAACAGAAAAGCGCCCCAATGGCCTTTCCACTTCACACACCATCTCCACCCTGCGGAGGCAGTATTCAAGGCAATTTCAGTAATTTGGAGGTCTTTGTAAATATATGACGGCTAAATCATCGGCCTTCAAATCAACCGCTCTTCATGTATTCACGTAAGAAAGTAGCTGATGTACAGCGAAGTTTTTAACCGTTTCGATCTACCATTAGGCTATTTGATGATGTACTATAGGCGCTCAGTCACTCCGTGCGATTTCCATGCAGACTTATGAAGTCCTCGCCGTGGGGCAGTTATGGCATGTGACTTAAATTCCATTATTAACGTAATCGAATCGTCAACAGAAGTATCGTCTGTAAATATGAGCCTGAATACGTTTTGCAGACAACTGGCCGGTAATTGGCGAGATGTGGCATGCTTGTAGCCTCTCAACAACTGCTACCAGAGTGCTGAGTTGCAATATCCATGTGGTTGGGATATGCGGAGATTAGCAAGCCAGATGTTGACGAAGAAGAGGACATGTCCCATGCGCTATAGAAAATAGTAGAAACGCTAAAAGTCCGGCTGTCTTTACTCTGGTTGAAATCACTGCTAATAGTCGCGCTGCAAGCATTGAAAGGACCTGTTTGCACGACCGCTAACAGCTTGCTGGTCCCTATGTATTACTACCTTACTCTGTAGGTAGGACACGAGGTAAAGTGCCTGGCTGAAGAACCACCCATGTATGACACTGAAATAGGGAGGCACGGAGGAGAGGAACTTGGTTTCCGTACCCACAAAGACAAACGCCGGAATCCCTAAACGTTGAATCTGAGTTTGTGCGTGCCTGGGACAGAGAAATTCCAACCTTGATGCCCGCTCTCATGTAGGGGCCATGGAAATGCGAAACCTCAATACCAACCTTCTGAGAAGCAAACAACGGCGTGCCTCCAGCCGCCGCCGTTTCGATGCAGCCAAAGTCTCGCAGAGCTCGACCCACGTGCGTACACAATGGCGGTCAAGGACGTACCATGCATCATGGTCTGTATACACATCTCCCATTGAACAAGTCTTGCACTGGGAATCACTACAAGCTGCACCCGTCCGGCAAACGCGGCAATAGGGTCGCTACCGATCTCCTCTAATATTCCCGCATGCAATTTTGAAAGGCCTTCTCCATGGCTTCGGTGAGCATAATAAATCTCAGCGCATGATGGATTGCAGGCTAACTGACCCGTCTTCGCTGTTACGAGATATTGACGCACTATGCACAGAAGTCAGGAATGAGAGGCATACAAATCACAGGCGTCTCTGGCCTTCACCCAGTGACCCAGATTCAAGGCTCTTCGTAGTGAGTTGTCTGGTAACTTGTAGCAGTTGGCAAACATATTTCATCCAGTAGATTCCCCGAACTCGCAACTCATTGGGCACCATCGCGCGCATGGCGGCATTGGTGATCTCGATTACCGGAGGCTATCATTTACGCTAAGCCCTACAGACAGCGCTATAGCGCCGCTTGTTTCTGATGGATGCAATAGAATGGGCAGTAGAAAACACGTGGGCGCTTAAAGACTGGACTTCGGTGAACCAAAACAGCGTGAATCAAGAGCATCTCGACAACCTGCCTGAACGGGAACGAAATGCGTGGTGAAGCCCCGCAAGCTCTCGTCGCGGGGTTACATAGGGCGTAGAGACGAGACTCAAGACAAGGATAAGAGATTTTCAGAGCACGCGTAGAGCTAGCCACTGGACTTATAAATAAGGAAGATAGACTCAGTATCTGTGACAATTTCATTGACAACACTATTGTTTGCCAGCCATCACATCACATATTTGCCAAACATGAAGCACATACTGGGAAAGGTCGTGTCTGCGGCCCTACTTCTGCCCGCCGTTATGGCAGCGGATGGCCCCATGGTTCCTGACTACGAAGTCCATCTGCTAATGGACCCCTCTGCTGTTCTCGGTTCCGACTTCAAGCTCACGCCCACTGTTCTCTCCACCTTTGCCATGCCAACGACTGTCACAAAGATCAACGTACAATACCTTGACACAACTACCGAAGACTTTCATGTCAATGGATGGAGCTGCCGCATCCGCAACGTTGAGAACAAGAGCGGCTTTGACCTCACGTACAAGTGGCGTCTACCGGTCAGCAACGGGGACATCAACGGGGCGCTGAACACGGCTTTCAGCGACGGCTGGAACTCGGGCCAAGGCAACTACGATGCTCAAATCGACTGGCTGTATTCTGCTCAGACGCTCTCTATTCAGAGAGACTATTCAGCGTCATCACAGGGATACAGCGGCACGGACGACCCAAACGAGAAGGACTCCCGCAACATGCTTGAAGACAACGCCCCGGGCATGTTTGACGACTGGGTCTCGGACGGCTGGGGTACCAGTCTGCTGAAGAGCGCCGTTATTTACGGCCCAATTCTGACCAAGCGCTCCACCGGAACGTGGAATGGCCTGGAACTCGACATTGAGGTGTGGCCGATTGAGAACTCGAGCGGCACTGGGATCGAGTACCTTGTTGAGGCCTCTTTCAAGACGGATGACTATGATACAGCTTCAACGCTGCGCGATCAGCTGATCACACTCCTGCAAAACAATGGCTGGTTCTTGGCCGAGAGCGTGTCGAAGGAGGACCTGGTCATGGAAAACTACCACCCAACATCTTAGGCTGTGATGTATCAGCAAAGCTCGTGGACCATACCTACATACACAGCTTTGAGTACAGATTTTCGTCAATATACCCTAGACTTTGTACATATTCAATCGCTGCTATTAAAGCTCTGTTAACACCCCCTGGTCCTGCAGATGGAGGGCAGAGGTCGCTTCCCCTTATAACTTTAATCTATCGCCGCCCTTACCCCCCCTCCTATATGCCCTAGGATTATCCCTGCTTATAGCAACTACGTCTGCCTAGGCCTAGCACTTCTGCTACTTAGTAAAGATAAGGCTGCTATAGCCTATAATAATTAGCTTAGCCAGCTGCCTTATATAAATATAGTTAATTACTTTAATAGCTCCTTATTAAAAGGGAGGGCTAGCTAAAAAGCAGCTATAGTTATTTAAGGCTACTAGCTTATTTATAGCAGGTATAGCATACTGCAGTTTACTAAAGTCTTTAATATTAAAATCTTTAAGGCCTTTACTATAATCTACACTATAGTAAAACTCCTTTATAAAGCTTAATAACTCCCCTTTTATTAATAACTACGCGCTACTTACTACTTCCTTAATAACTTAGTAGTTATAGCTAGGCTATAATATATACTATTAAATAGCTTTTAGCAGAAATTCCTTAAATTTTAATGCCTTACTTATACCTTAAGTTATTTAAAGTGCTAGACCTTAGTCTTATAAGTCCTTAGCTATAAAGATATCTTTAAGAATAAAAAAGCTAACTTCTTTATTAAGCAGGGTATAGTATACTAACCTTTAGCTATATACTTATTACTAGCCTTCCTTAAGTATAAAAATAAATCTTAAAAAAAGGAGCTAGCCTTTAACTATTAAGAATAAATAGCACTATAGCGCTATAAGAACCTAGACCTCCTTTAAAGATAAAAACTAAAAGAGCTTTTTATCTTATGCCTTATACTTTACTACTTACTAATTAAAAGATCTAGCTATAGCTCTTACTAGTTATATTATAATTATATAAGCTATAATAAAAATACTATTTATATTTATAAATGCTTAAAAGCTATACTGTCACAACCTAACACTTATAGTTATAACTAAGGACTACCCTTAGCAGACAGTACTAGATAAACATTAGACTAATTAGCTAATTAGGAATAGATTATTAAATCCTTTAATAATCTAAGGGATAGATTATCTCTTATATAAATAATCTAGGAATAGGATTATTTAAATATTAAATAATCTAGACAGAATAACTAGCTATATAAGGATTTATTTATAACACTTATTTAAATAGTTTAAGTAAATAGCTATTAATATAGTAATTAAATTAGAATTAGTTTATTATAATCTACTAGCTATATAACTATTTACTATACTTAAGACCTAACCTAACTTTCTGCTAATATAAACCTAAATAGCTCTCTTAATTAAAGCTATTCACTTAAACAGTTTATCCTTTAGGAAATATATATTCTTATTAATTATAAGAACGCTAGTTTATTATATATTAATAACTCTTATTTAGGAAGTTACCTTAGACTTTTAGGTAATATCTTATAAGGAGGTGTTACTTAGAAGTAATAGTAATAAGTTAATATAGCAACCTTAATATAAATAGACTTTAAGCAAGTAGTTAAAAATGCAGCTCTTTAATAACTTATAGCTTTTAAAGCCTTAGTTTAATAAATAAACTAAGAATGTATTTAATAATAAGATAAAATTACAGTCTTATAAGCTTAACTTAATTAATAACAGTAAGCTCCTGTTATATAACCTGCACTAGTTTAATAACTAGTTATAAATCCTCTAGCCTAGAATATTACTATGCCTAAGTAACCTAAAGAGATTATTAAACCACTAATGCCAGCTATATATAACAGAGATATAAAAAAGACTAAAGCATTCCTTATAAATATAAAAGCATACTTTAGGTACTTTTACTTTTTAATAACTATAGCTACTAATAAGATAAAAGTAAGTATTACTGCCTTATAACTTAATAAGATAGTAAAAGATTAGTTTAAACCCTTTTAATAAGACTTTAAAGCCACTATTAATAACATAACTTAACGCAAGGCTACTATTATTACTATTTATACTAGCTATATAGAATTTAAAAAGTAACTTAAGATAATTTTTAAAGCTATTAATAAAAAGAAGGAAGCTAAGAACTAGCTCCTTAATCTTAAATAAAAGGGATTATGCTTAAAGTTTACTGCAGAATTTATATAAATTAATACTAAAATAGATATAGATAATACCTTAAAGAGAGTGCTATACTATTAAGGATTAAAATTTAAAGTAAAAAATAAACTTATATAAGATAAACTCCTTAGCATATTTAAGAACCTCTTAAAAAAAGCAACTTAAATTAATAATTAATTATATAAGTAATATAAGGAATAAAGTTTAAAAAAATAAGGGAATAATAAGCCTTTTTAATAAAAATACTTTACTAATTAAAGAAAGAAATAAGATATTGCCTTAAGTAATAATAAGAAACCTAGTCTAATAGATTTAGACACTATTAACTAGAAGAAGCATAATTAATAAAACATTAAATGCTTTAATTATAAAAAGAAAGGATATATTAAGAAGTTCTACTATAGCCTATTAAAAAAGAATAATAGTAAATAGTAGTTACTAGTACTTAAACTATAAGATAAGAAGTCTATAAATACTATAGCACTTACTATAAACTATAAAAGTCTTAATTAAACAGTATGCTATAATAATAATTACTTAATTTACTTTAGTAAGAAATAGGGATTAAGATAGTTTTTAAAGAAACTAAGGAATAAGAAGTATATTAACACTCTTACTATTTAACTATTAAGTAATAAATATAGTAATAATAAAATCTCTAACTTAAATATAATAAAAGCTAAAGAATTTATAATCTAGAATAAGAACTAGGAGATATCTTAAAAAGAATAATAAGAAATAGTTAAACTTAATAAGATTTAAAAAGCTATAAAAATAAAATAATTAAAATAAGAATATTATAAAGGATATAGATCTTAAGATATTAATAATACTAAATATAATTACAGTTATTATTTTAATAATTAAGAACTAGTAATCTCTAATATAATCCTACTTTACCCCTTAACTAATAAAATAGCTAAAAGAGCTATAAATAAGCCTATACTATATAGTAAGGAAACTAAAAGAGGATTAGCACTAGTAACCTTTATAAAAGTAGCTATTAGTAAGAAATTATAAAATAAATAATAACTATAGTACTATTAAAGCATAAATAATTTAATAATATTAGATTTTCTCTTTATAAAAGCTAATATAAAATAAGACCTATTTATTATAAAATATAGTAAAAAGGATAGAGATAACTATAATAAAGTCTTCTATTAGGACTATATTATAAGTAAAGTTATAAATTAGCATAATTAAAAGTAATAAATAATATATAAATAGCATAAGTTTACTCTTTATAATAAGTACTACTATAACTTTTATAATGCATACTAATAGGCACTTAAAAAAGTAAGCAGAAAGCTTATATAAAGCAGGTATAATCTTATAAATTATATAATAAGGATAGGTAAGTATAATAAAGTACTTAATCTATAAGATATTAAGTAATACTACTGCTTAATAAGGCACCTTAAACTAAAGCAAGGCTGCTATTAGTATAAAAAGTACTATACTTATAAACTAGAAGTTATTTAAATATAAATAAATATTAATAATATTAGCATAAAGGATAGTATAATAAAAAACCACTACCTTAACTTAATAAAGATAAACTCTAATTAAAAGAATAAGTTTTTAATAAAAGGAATACTAAAAAGGCATATAGTTATTATATATATTAATAGCAGAGTAATAGCAAGCTATATTACACCTTAGCTAGTTAACTGCCTATAGCTGCTAAACTATTTAAAGGAATACCTATACTTACTTATAAGTATTAAGGCATAGAAGTTTTTATATAATAAAGGGATAGTTAATTAAGAGACTAATTACCTTAACATTAGCTTTTATAAGCTTATTAATTTATTTTAATTTAATATTATAAATATCTAAAGGTATAATCTCCTTTTAAAATATAATTAGTTAAGAATATATAATTTAATAATTAACTAAGTAAAAGGCTATATAAAATAGCAAAACTACACTTAACTAGAAGAAGGAAAATAAAGATAATAACTAGATTAAGATAAGCTATAGAATATTATAATATCCCTAGCCCTAGCGCTAAAAGCTACTGCATTATATAATAGAATAATATAACTACTTAGAAAAGCTATAAAAATATTAAAAACATAAGAATTAAAAAAATAAAGAAAAAATAAAAAAACTAAAAAGGCTAAAAGAATACTACTAAAATAAGAAAAGGCTAAAAGAATACTATAAAAAAAGAAAGTTAGATTTAATAAAAAAGTAAATATTATACTATAATACTATAATAATTAATAAAAAGGCTTATAAAAACAAGCTAAGAGAACACTTAATATAGTATTATAAGACCTATATTTTATTAATATAATAATAGAAAAGGTAAAGGATAGTAAGCTAAAGGATAGAATAGCTAATATACCCTGTAAATACTATAAATTTTAAAGAGTATTCTAAGAAAAACTTAAAATAAGGTTACTATTAAATATAAAATAAGACTATAAAATTAAACTAAAAGATAAGAAGAACTTAATATTTTATAAAATCTATAATCTTAACTAGAATAAACTTAAGACACTTTAAGACTAGATTAATAACTAATTATAAAAAGGATATATTAAACTATTAAAATTATTAGTAAAATACCTTATAATATTTATACTAAAGAAAAATAGAAAATTATAACTTATTATTAACTACTAAAAACTTAATAAGATTATAAAGAAAGATATTATACCTTTATTATTAATAACTAAAATCAGAGACTAGTTATTTAAAGTAAAATAGTTTATAGCACTTAACTTTAAAAGAGCCTATAACCTTATTTATATTAAACTAGGAGATAAATAAAAAATAGCATTTAGAATATGCTATAGATTATTTAAATGCTTAGTAATGCTATTTAAATTAACTAATATACCTATAATATTTTAAAAAATAATTAACTATATATTAAAGGAATTTATTAACTTATTTATTATTATTTACCTTAATAATATTTTTATTTTCTTAAAAACTCTTAAAGAATATAAAAAGCATATTGCTTTTATATTAAAAACACTAGAGAAAGTAAACCTACTAGTAGAACTAGAGAAATGTTAATTTTACTAATAGAAAGTTATATTTCTAGGATATATTATTATGCTTAGAGAAGTATATATAGATTTTAAGAAGCTTAAGGCTATTAGTAAATAGTAACTGCTAAAGAATATAAAAGAAGTCTAAAGCTTTTTAAGACTTGCTAATTATTATAAATAATTTATTTAAAACTTTTTAAAGATTGCTATACTACTTATAGAACTTATAAAAAAAGAAAGGAAATTCTTATAAGCACTTAATATATAAGAAGCATTTAATATACTAAAAAAGGCTTTAACTAGTAACCTAGTATTAGTTATATTTAATCTTAAAAAACTAATTACTATTAAAGTAAATGTATTAGATTATACTATAAGAGGAGTACTAAGCTAACTAGATAAAAATAAGAAACTATAACTAGTTGCTTATTTCTTAAAAAAGCTATATAGGCTAGAATTATAATACCTTATTTATAATAAGGAATTTAAAGTAATTTATATAGCACTTAATAAAAAATACTAAAGAAACTACTATTAAGGAAGTAAATTCCTTATAATAATCCTTATAGATTATAGGAATATTACTTACTTTACTATAATATAGAAACTCTTATAAAGATAAGTTAGGTATTATAAACGCTTATTAGAATTTAACTTAATTATTAAGTATTATAAAAGAATAGAAAATAGTAAAGCTAATATACTTAGTAAGAGACTAGACTATTTTTAAGAAATCCTAGATATATAAGTATAAGTACTATAGTATAATAAAGACAGAAACCTAGTACTAAAAATAGTAAACACTATATTTATAATTAAAAAAGACAATCTAATTATTAATAATATTAAAGAATATATTAAGAACTAGACTAAAGAATAGTTTCTAGAAGGTACCTTTATAAAGAAGGGTTACTTAATAATAAATAGACTTATCTAAGTATTAAATAAACTATAAAAGAAAGTAGTTAAGATAATTTATATATACTTAATATATAGATATTAAGAAATAAGAAAAACCACTTAGTAAGTTTAATAATACTATAAATTTAATAGTATTAAGAAAATAGTTTAAAAGGTTATTTTAAAATATATTATATATAAATAAGTAAAAGCAAGACGCTATTTTCCTTATAGAAAGTTATAACCCTTATAGGTTTTAATATAGCCTTAGGAATTAATCTTATTTAACTATATTATTAAGCTTTTACTTTTAAAGGAATTAATAATAGGAAAAACTTAAAATAGCATTTTTATAATAGTTAATTAACTAATAAAAATAAGCTACTTTATCCTAGCTAAAGAAAGTAGTATAGCTAAAGACTTAGCATACTAGTTTTAAAAATATATTTATACTAACTATAAACTACTAAATAAAATTATTTTTAATAAAGGATTAATATTTATCTTAAAATTTTAGTAATTACTTATAGCTAGATTTAGATTAAACTATAAAGTTAATACTGCTTATTATTTATAAATAAATAAATAAATAAAAAGGATTAACTAAATTATTAAAATATACTTATAATACTATATTAACCTTAAATAAAATAACTAGGTTAAATACTTACTAATAGTATAAATCTTATATAATAGTATACTAGTAGAATTAATAAGGAAATCTCTATTTTATATAAACTATAGATTTAAACTAAAAGCATTTTAACCTTTAAGGCAAGGTAAAAATGCAGAAAAAGTAATTATTATAGCAGATTAACTAAAGAAACTATATAATAAAATAAGAATATAACTTAAATTTATATAAAAAAGAATAAGTAAGTATATAAATTAAAGAAGAATTAAAGGACTAATTCTTTAAGAAAGAGATATAGTTTACTTACTTTAGTATATATATAGAGAAAAATAACTAAATATTAAAATAAATTAGCTAAGTAATAAGCTTAACTTTAAGAAACTTAGACTATATAAAGTTTTAAAATAAATTAAAGAAGTTAACTATAAACTTAACCTCCTGCTTAAAAAAGGATAATAAGAATAAAGTATATATAATATTTTCTATATATTACTACTTAAAAAAGCAGTAGTAAATAAAGAAACAGGCGAAATTATTTATAATAAAATTATAATTAAAAGTAAAGAACTTAAATATAAAGTTAAATAAATACTTTAAATAAAATTTAATAAAGAAACCTAATAGCTAAAATATCTTATAAAATAGAAAAATTATAATAAAGCTAATAATACTTAAGAATCTATTAAGTATCTTAAACACTTAAAGGCCTTAGTTAATAATTTTTATTAGCAGTTAAACTTATAAAGGTTAATAAAAAAAGATCTAACTTAAATTAAGACTAATTAATAAGGTTAATAAAAGAAGCTAGGATATTAGAATTTATTAAATTAGGCATAGATGCTATTACTTAATAAAAGGCCTCTGCCTCTTTATGCTTAATATAATCTAGCTTTTCTAAATCTATAATACCTTATATAATAGCATAATATATCTGCTTATACTATAATTATTTTTATTTTTAAAGTTATAATACCTTTATAGCTACTTTAGCAAAAGTATCTTTAGTAGACTTAAGCTCTTCTTTTAGATAGAAATGCTAAGCAGATACTTAGTTAAGCTAATTAGTAGTAAGACCTTAAATATTATAGTAAGATTTATTTAGTTATATATATTTAGAATAATATAATAAATTAACAGTAGATAAAAGACATTCTTTAAAGTCTTTAAAAATATAAAAGGAATAATACTTATTTATTTTCTTAGCGCTATAAATAATAAAATTAAAAAGACTTTTATGCTTTTTTATTTTTAAATAAAGACTTTTTCTTACTCTCTTTATTATTATTAAAAGTAAGTTAGTATATAAATAAAATAAAATAAAGAGATAAAAAATGCACTTATTAAAGAGCAGGGCACTTATAAGATTATATAGGAATACTAGGCAAGGCCTTAAGGATAAGGCCTATAAGAGAGGGATATTATATTATAACCTAACACTTATAGTTATAATTAAGGACTACCTTTAGTAAATAGTACTAGATAAATATTAGACTAATTAGCTAATTAAGAATAGATTATTAAATCCTTTAATAATCTAAAGGATAGATTATCTCTTATATAAATAATCTAGGAATAGGATTATTTAAATATTAAATAATCTAGATAGGATAACTAGCTATATAAGGATTTATTTATAATACTTATTTAAATAGTTTAGGTAGATAGTTATTAATATAGTAATTAGATTAGAATTAGTTTATTATAATCTACTAGCTATATAACTGTTTACTATGCTTAAGACCTAACCTAACTTTCTGCTAATATAAACCTAAATAGCTCTCTTAATTAAAGCTATTTACTTAAACAGTTTATCCCTTAAGAAATATATGTTCTTACTAATTATAAGAATGCCAGTTTATTATATATATTATATCTTCTATTACTTTAAATTTACTTATGCCCTTCTTTACCTCTTTTACTTTAAAAAGAGTATAACTGCATTCTTACTTAGCCTTTAAGGCTACTATACTTTTTAAAACTTTTTAAAATAAGTAAAACCTTATAAGGTTATTAATATCTTAAAGGATATTATTATAACCTAACACTTATAGTTATAACTAAGGACTACCTTTAGCAGATAGTACTAGATAAATATTAGACTGATTAGCTAATTAAGAATAGATTATTAAATCCTTTAATAATCTAAGGGATAGATTATCTCTTATATAAATAATCTAGGAATAGGATTATTTAAATATTAAATAATCTAGATAGAATAACTAGCTATATAAGGATTTATTTATAATACTTATTTAGATAGTTTAAGTAGACAGTTATTAATATAGTAATTAAATTAGAATTAGTTTATTATAATCTACTAGCTATATAACTGTTTACTATGCCTAAGACTTAACCTAACTTTCTGCTAATATAAACTTAAATAGCTCTCTTAATTAGAGCTATTTACTTAAACAGTTTGTCCCTTAAGAAACACGTGTTCTTACTAATTATAGGAACGCCGGTTTATTACAGATATGCCTCCTTTTAAAGGATAAAATGCCTTTAATAATAGCTATTTTTATTAAATATATATATAGCTATAGCCTGCTTACTATAGCTAAAAAGGAATAATATAATAGCCTGCTAATAGTCCTTTCTTTTACTTTAACTAAACTATAAATATAAACTAGTAATATTAAAAGAAAAAAGAGTAGCTATATATATTTTTATTAGCCTTTTTAATCCTTTATTAACCTAATTATTATTATCTAGCCTAAATAAGCTACTTAATATATAATTAGTATTATAAGGTTAAAAGGAGGAAGAAAATAACTAAGGGCTTTTATATTAATCTATATATTATACTCTTTTATTTTCTTTATATTATGCTTATATGCCTTAAGTAGTCTTATATCTAGTATATTTTATATATTTAGTATATAGCTAGCTTAGGCCGTCTACTTTACTCCTTAAGGAGACTTTAATATTTATTATAGATGTTAATATAAAATAAACAAACAAATAAACAAACTGCTATTAAAGCTTAGGGCGTATGGCTCCATGGTGTTTTTCCCCGTCTCCTTGATTGGAATGGAAACTAGTAGCGATAAGCCTTGCCATAAAGGCAACTCCACGGTCCGTAGAGCAAAAAAATGTCAGCTATCGCACTCTATGCACTAACATCACACGCCTTAAGATCGCAATCCTTCCACTTCTTGTTTGGGAAGACAGTTCATTGCATATATATCCAAGCACGTATGACTATGTACAATGTGTATTTACAATATATAGCAACTGCCTCTCCCAATCGAACCTCTCGTCATACTCAACGGACCACTGGTGCACCCTCCGGGTCGGTGCCTTAGCTGGAGCCCAGCAAAACTGCGCTTAGCAGTATTGGCACGCCGTTGGGGGACAATAGTTGTGATTGCAGCTGAAGCTGCAGAGGCCCAGATAGCTATCATCCTCTCCAGGCAAGGGACATCCGTTGCGCCCATTGGTCGCCGGTGGGTTAACCGGAGCGCCATAGGCAGTGCACTTGCAAGGACCGGGAGGGCAGTAGCCGAAGCTGGCAAACGTTAGCTGAGATAGAGACAACGCGATGGGACATGGGTCAACTCACTTGCAGCTGAAATTGCAGAGGCCAATATAGTTGCCCGACTGGCCGTCAGCAACCGTGCCGGCCACACAGACTTGGCCAGGCGGCGGCGTGCTGACCGGCGGCGTAGAAGAGCTGGAGCGAGACGAAACCGGCGTCGACGAGAAGCGGGTCGTGGATCCGGGCGGAGAGGTGGAGCGAGTGGTGGAAACGGGCACCGAGGAGGCGGGGCCGGACGTGATGGGCGGGTTCGTCCCCAGCGAGGGCTTGGCCTGACAGGTCGTGACGTGCAGTCCGATCGTCAGGGAAACAAGGCCGTCAGCCCCCAGCGGGTCGTCAAAGCCGGCGGGCACCGTTCCAACGTACGGGTTGAAGTTGTAGATGCCGCACGGGCACACGTTGGCAATGTCCATCAGCGACGTGCTGCTGAAGACGGTCTGCCCGTTGCGGGACAGCGCGAACTTTTGCTGGCCAAGGTTGGCCGGCACCTCAAACAGGTTGGCCCCGGCAATGCCCTGGAACGTCTGCGTCACGCCGCCCGACGTCACCGTCACAGTGCCCGCCGACTTGAGCAGCGCCACCACGTACACCGTGTCGTCCATCGTCTGCCACCCGTCGGGCCGGCCCATGAAGTAGTTGCCGCTGCCGTTGTTCGCGGGCCGGTTCGACGTCGTGTCTGTCGCGTCGCAGTCCAACGCTTTCAGGTGTCTGCGGTACCAGTACACGAGCTGTTCATCCTGGATGTACTTTGTCACGTCCGTGTCCCGGTTCTTGTACGCCGCGATAAACGGCTTCGACAGGTCCAGGAACCCGTCGTGCGGCATGTCGTTGGTCCATTTTGAGTTCCCATCATCATAGTGTCGACTTTTGAGAGGCCCGAGATAATGGCTCTCGCCGTAATCATTCCAGGTGATGAGCTCGACCATCTGGAAGCCCTGGGCCAGCACCTCGCGCCAGCGGTCGTAGATGAGCGATCCGCCCGGGAAGACCCAGTTTTTGCTGTACGAGACCTCGGGGCCGAAGTGAGTGAAGAACCAGGGCGAGACGGGGGCCAGGTAGGGCTTGCCGGCCAGCCAGCTGCGGTACGAGTTGTCGCCGTCGGCCACGGTGACGTTGTGGCCGGGCTTGGGAGCCTTGTTGTTTCCGTCGTTGTCCCAGGCCTGTGCAGCGCGTCAGTATATGAGCATCCCTCGAGTCACGGCGCTTGTACTTACCATCCAGTTCAGGGCGCCGTCGATGGTGGAGGGGGAGGACTGTCCGGGGTGGAAGTTGGGCACAAAGTACACGTTGCTTCCGGCCGCGCTGCGCAGCGCATTCACGTCGAGGCCGTCGCCGGCAAACGACGACGCAAAGGGTCGGTTGTCGACGTAGAGCTGTGCGGGCCGCGACGCATACTGGGCAATCTTCTGGCCAACGCCCGCCGCGTTGCCGGGACTCCACCAGTTGAAGTCGAAGGAGATGAAGACCTTCATCCCGGCGCGGTCGGCGGCGTCGTACGCATAGCCGAGCTGCTGGTCCGTGTACCCATCGACGCCAATGTTCAGCGCAAAGGCATCGATGCCCGCGGCCTTGGCGCGCTGCATATCGTCGTCATAGTCACTGCTCGAGGTGCGATCGCCACATATTCCAATCTATATCGATGCCGGTATGTTAGTCTTGATGTTCCTGAGTGTGCTATGAGGATGACTATGGATGGTGCTCGGATAACCCCCGGTCCATAGTAGGACGGCCCAACACACCATAAAGTGGCAGAATACAAGCCTGTCTGCGCTGCTGGCCCGTTCCTCGAGTGAGCGGACGGCGACGTTGGCAGGCGCGGCGGCCACGAGGGAGGAGAGAGCTGCGGCGACAAGGGCGCCGAGCCCGAGGCGGCGGACAACGCCCAACATGGCGGGATTGGAGCTGATGCTATGTGGATAGACGGGGCGGGTGGGCTTGGTCGACCCGTTGGCTTGGAGACATGGATCGGAGTCAGGCCTCAGGCGGCATCTTTATATGCTTCGTCTCAGGCAGATGGCGGCTCAGGACCGCCATTGGCGCCGCATGATCAGGCAGTTGATGATAGAAAGTCGGCAGATGGTCCTCGTAGGAGCCGATATGGATACGCAGGCCTGAGAAAGATGGAAGCGCGTCGAGATCGGTCCGACCTGGGCTCCTGCGTAGAATGCCGAGATGCTGCTCTTCGGCCGTTTGGAGGAAGAGTGTGGTGACAGCGAGGAGGGACTATATCTCAACGCCAAGAGCAAATAGGATGCTCGCTAACAAGGGCCTCCTCCGCGTGCTTTAGCGCAGGCACAAGCATACCTACTGGTGGATGGACGGGGCTTTGAACTGGAACCGGCTAGCCGTGGCCCGATACTACTGGTGGTGAGTTTAGAGTAATGTCTACAAATACAGTAAATTAAGCTTCTTTATTGCCATAAGCTTCTCCTCTACGCCTTGGGATCTTGCAGCTAAAGCGCCGAGCATTGAACCGAGCTCCATGGAAAGTGGGCGATGATCCGTCGAGCGGCAAGCGTCGCTGCAGTCCAGCCGGACCACGGATCCTGCCTCGCTTTGAGATGTACGGTCGTGGAGGTAGCGTGGGAAGCAGAAAGCAACACAGCTCTGGAGCTCAATGGGCAAACCAGATGTCAGTCAATTCAAACATGGAGGACTTACTGCGGTGGCCGAAGAAACAGCCAAGTCTCTCCCTTCGTCTCAATGGCCGGCGTTCACTCGTGTCCCACGGCGGCTTCCAAGTTGTAAGCTCCAAAGGTCCCCAAACTCCTCCGCCACCCATGCATTTCCCGGCTCCCCGCAACGGTTATGGCGTCCGGATCTGCAACAAAGCCAGCGATCGTAAAGGCGGGTTTGCTGTATGTAAGGAGAAGACATCAGCTGAGTTGATCCCCCGCAATTTCACCCTTGCGCATAGAGAACTAGCGCTATGGAGTTGCATTGCTGGCAACGCAACGTCAATGCTATTAGTATGTTCCTAACATTGAACAACCTCTCTACAGCTTCAATTATCCTCGTCTGCCGCCTTCCTTTTACAGTCAAGCGCCTCCGGAATGCGTACTACTACTACTACGTGTCTACCTAGTAAACGGTAAGCAAACTCCTTCAACCTGTCTATAGCCGCTCAACCCACCTTATCAACCTCATTAGAAGCCGCGCTTAAGGCCCACGCAATAAAATACGTACTATAAGCAGTCGACATGTAGTCGGCTTGCCGCTTCTGCTGCAGGTGAAGATGGTGTCCTGCACCCCGCGTGACTGTGAACCCCGCTCAAAAAACTCCCGTCAATTCCGTGGCAATTTATGGAGAATAGCGGATGAGCCCGACGGACCGGATAAGCAAACCCGTTCGGCAGCAATATTGAACCCGGACGAGTTAGAGCTGGTGCTTCAAACAGCCCGCAGCCAACACCGGTTAATAGAACAAGGACTGGACTGCATGTACTGGCTCTCAGCAGTGCTCAATACTGCAAGACATTTCTCCTGCTTAGTCGATTGGTGTCATTCGTTTGGAAACCCGGATCATGATCAACCTCGGCATACAGAGCGCGTCTGATCGGACTTCCGTAGGGGACGATTTCTATCCCGTAGGGTTCCATGTTTCTTCACGGCCCGAGTCACCGCTGTTAGCAATGCTACGCTGAGTGTGATACTCCATCCAGCCCGCATCATGCTTAATTCTGCCTGAATGGAACTTATTGACTGCGAAGAAACTTGGAGAGACGAGACTCAGGGCGGCATATATTCCGACGGCATGTAACCTTACACACTGCAACGCTGAGAAGCTCACAGAAATATACCGCGGCAGACTTCTGCATCTGCCTGGGGTTGTATTGCTGCCTGAGCCAGAGGAGATCTAGAACTATGTCTGCAAGTAGTTGGCCAATGAGCTGGATGAAGAATAAACTACATTCTGCTAGTATACTTCGATTCTACGGCGATTCCTGAGCAATTCTTGCCCTCCGCTTCATGTAGCTAATTTAAAGTTTGAGCAGCGCGTAAGGAGCGAAAAAAGAAAAAGCCATAGGAAACAAACCAGATATACGGAGTTCCCAGTGAGGTGATTCGTATCCTGTTCAGCCTTTGGCAGTCTACGGAAGCCGCAGGGATCGTACGAGCTGTCGAGCTACCTGTTTCGTATCATCCAATCGAATTGGCCATATAGAGACTCAAGCACGGCCTCATACAAGTCATTCGTCTATTGACCAAGCCGCTCCACCAAGTAGCACCGAACTAGCCCTCTTTCTCTGGATTAAGATGGTATTACTTTCGGGCCTAAGTCTCTCCGAGACCTGAAGGTAGCCCGTGGTCCATCACGTCGTCTGTATTACTACTTAATTGGAATATCCGAGAGTAACGCGTCTAATAACTGCTTGGGATTGCCTCTGCATTATCATCAATGCTCATATGGCCGTAATTGGACCGAATCGCGCGAACGAGCCATGCTGTCATAGGCGTATGGAGCAAAGAGCGCAGATGGCAATATATCACGGCGCTACGAAAGTAGGTCGAATGCTGGTCTGCAGTTGGAATGCGCTTTAAACGAAGCAATATAAGTTTGTAAAACAGGAAATAATATTGACAGCCTTTGGTAATAGGATATCAGGGGGCTACAACATAGGCACATGCAATGAAACAGACAAACGCAAGGTAGAGCTTTCTATTAGACGCCCAATTTATACCAAGCAGAAAATACAATCGTTGGAGATATTGATATGCGATGTTGATGTCCTCCATCATATACGTCAGTATGCCTTCATCACTGCATCGTTCTATCCCTTCTAGCAGCTAGTAGTCCACTTTCCTGGTAGTGGTATCATCTAACCCCATGTAACGTGCTGCTTATGCATAGAATAGAATAGAGTTTCTTGTATATGTGAGGATTCATGATGAAGCGGAGGCCCATTAGCGTTCATTCTGGTGAGGCCAACGTGATCAGAAGCTTCGATGCCTTCGCAGATGTATTGAGATGCTAATGTTATCTTTTCTCAAGACGAAGCAGCTGCCAGATATTGCTGTTATATGTCATACAACCTACACACTCACTTTACTGGGGCGAGGATATTAATCATACTACAACTGTCTTATAAGAGTCAACTGTCCGCTCTGATAGGGCGAATGGTAATATTGTCTGTCTTTCGGTGTATAAACCATAGGCAGCGCCTTGCGATAACTCCAAAGTCAGCGGAAATGGGACCATTGTCATTGTGCAAACATTTTGGTATGCTATCTGGCTGCAAATGATCTACTAAATTCACGCAGAGCGGTTCCCAACCCTTCAGAGCAAAATCCAGTTGCCGGGTTACAGCCGCCATATTCCTAATGCATATATCAGTAGAAAGCAGAGATGTTGTCCCTATATACTGGGCTGTCCTCTCTCGCCAAGGTTTGGTTATGCTACATAGCCATTTTGATGTCACGTCTTGGTCTCTCTCCTTATGAAAACAGCATCATCTTTACGTTACTGAAGAGAATACAGCCCTATTATTGAACTCATTTTTGGTTGGATGAAGGCTCGCAAGTGATCGCAGTGCATGTCAAAACGCAACTGCTGGAAACTTTCAGCATGCAACGGTAGCTGATATGGATGTGTCGCTGTTGCTTAGATAAGCATCACCTTTATCGAAAGGTCGCAGTCAATATCCTCAGAGAAGTAACGGCTCATTTCCATTCGCTCTTCGAGTAATCAAAGAGCGAGAGCAGTGGAAAGGCACTGCTCCATGTCTGTCCATGTTATAGTTCGATTTCAAGTCTACTATGGCAGAGGACCAGATCATTTCTGTTACGTACGCATACTTCAGCCCTACACTCTGCAAACCCGTCTAACTAGGCACAATAGGCCATCAAGGAACTTGGTGACAATGATGCCACATTTGTCAGCCCTGTTCATTACAAACGTCGAATTGCAGCAACCTCTAGGCCATGATCAAAAGTTTTCAGTCTTCCTGACAAATGTGATAGACATGCTCGACTGGTGCCTGGCAATGGTTATTTTCGCCCTCTTTTCAGTCACCTTCGCAGTCGCATCGTGCGATACGGTCAGTAATCTGCAACTAGTTACCTTCTAGAAGCCGAAAAGAAAACATCTCCCAGTAGATCTCGAGGCACGTTGCGTCCCGTCTCCCCAATTACCTTAGTCTCGAAGGAAACGGTATGTATGATATTAGGGCGTAGCGCATAATTTCGTAGCATCCCTACTCTATACTTTGTAAAGGTCGTCTAAACTCGCAAGAGCCGAGTCAACGCTCTGTAATGCTGTTTGCATGGCTAAGCTGTGCTATTAGTAGCTGTAACGTACTATATCCAGAACAAGAACTCGTATCGAAATGACAGCACAGATTATATCAGCACTAAATTCTGACTCTCAAGATAGTAGGTATCTGCAGAGAAGGGCAAGGCAAACGGTGGCTACGAAGCTTAGTTTATTAACTCGTGAGGGACAAAGTTGGTTTCCCTTTGTGCAAAGGCGACATGCGCCTAAAGATGGTTTATATCAATCTCCATCGTTATAGAAACAGTTGCATGAGAGCAAGTGATGGCGCGCGCAATACAATGCGTCAACGATATACTTCACACATGTAGCCGTCGATATGCAGGTGATTCCAAAGAAAAGAGGAGCTTCAAAGCAGTAAGACCTACCTCTTGTGGAGTAGTCGAGAGGGATATGCTGGGCAAGCCAGGGATCGGCACTTTGCGTTGCGTATTCTCGTCAGCACTTGGGCCTTCATAACCCAAGAATCCATGGGCATTGTTAAACAGTCACGAACAGCTGCTTGTATACTACTCCGTGCGCTGACAATATAGTATTGCAGTAGGTGCTGGATCGATAGTCACCATTCCTTGTAATAGACGTCTATCGATAATCAGCGGCATCTTCTATCTCTTTTCGGGGCTTTTGTAGAGATTTTGCAGGACTTCATCGACATCGAAACGGCCTTAGTGGCTGTGCATGTTCGATCCTTCGTCAATGCACGCGATCGGGGAATTTCCAAGAAGAGCTGCCTATAAATATATTACTGCCTACCAGCAACGCAATGATGCAGCTACAAGGTTACTGTCTTGCTTCAACATCTTTCATCAAACTCAGTAAATCATCTTTAGATGGACTCAGGCACCACCTACAAACGACGGCGTCCGGTCACGGCGTGTATCGAGTGCCGACGGAGAAAGATCAGATGTGACAGTGCGACGCCCTGTGGCCCATGCAGGAAGCTTCCAAACACCCGATGCATCTACAACAACACTCACTTCCAGCCATTTGCATACAACAACAACCGTCATGCTAACAACAACGTACATACCGGGCTTTCCCAACTTGGATATGCCCAGTCAAACAAACAACATTCGCTTTTCGAGGACGGCGATTCCGGACATCTCGATCTGTTCTCCATTGACACGACGACCACTACAAGAACGCAGTTGCGTGATGATGACACAAGCCTTGCAACCTTCCTAGGTCTTGAAGACACATTTTCCAGCTCTGCTCCTGCGCATTCAACCGGTGATCCGTTCCCAGAGGCGAACGCTGGGGCCTTTTCGGATGTGTCTACCGCTGTTTCCGGGCACTTATCGACACAGAGCGACGACCATACATCTTGGACCTCGGCGAACTCGATGTTAGATCCGGAACCAAGGAGCGCTCCCAATGACGCTGCTCACAGTCAGTTCGCCAATTGCTGGGAAGAAGCCATCAACAAGTGCGAAAGACTGCGATTTGTACTGCATGGGCTGAGAAGCTCCAATGGGCCGATAGTACTTCAACCGAGAGACGAGTCATTGCGGCCGCTTATAGAAAGATTTGTCAAGCTCGAGCGTCAGACAAGAGCAAAAAGGCCTACGGCGTCCGGCATGGCGCTGAACTGGACAGTGAACCCCGATCTCTCTGTTCATGCGGTGAAAAAGCTGCTTCCACCGCAGAAGACCTGTGATAAGCTGCTGGATGCATATCTAACCACCTATGAGTCGGTGCTGCGCATCTTGCATGTTCCGGGGTTTCGCCATGATTACAGACGATTTTGGGCCGGGTCTCCTTCCAACTGCCCGCCGGATCTTGATCAGGTGTTTCTGTGCAAGCTGGTGATATGCATCGCCCTGGGCGCCTTCGTCTGCCCCGACCTCGACGCTGCGGTTGATGCTCCCCCCGATCAGCGACAGGACGGCAGCAGTCTGAGAGAACAGGCAAAGCAATGGGTCGCTTACGGGAAGCAGTGGCTGGCGCGGAAGATAATGGCAGGGTCCCGAGCAGACACAAACACTGCACAAGTCATCTGTTTACTGGCGCTGTCACGGCACACAGGCCCGATCAACACGGCCTCGACCGGCTCACTGTGGTCTCCTGGGGACCATGACCTAACCCGAGTAGCGATGCAGATGGGATTGCATCGTGATCCCACCACTGTCGATCCAGACATGCCGGCCCGAGAGGTCGAGCTTCGTCGGCGGCTGTGGGCGACAATGCTGGAATTATCCCTACAGCTGTCCCTTGACCATGGTCTCCCAGCCCCGATCTCTCCAGAAAGCTACGACTGCGCGCCCCCGTCAGAATTTGCAGACGACGACACGACCGGTGCCGAAGCTGATCCGGGGTCATCCGCCTCTCTCACGAGCTTTTTCATGGATTACGGATTGCCGAGGACGAACCCACTGGTCATCCTGGCGCAGACGCAACGCCTACGGCTGCAGATCTTACACGTAGTGCATTCTCCAGGGGCTGCCAAGTCCTTTGAAGACACACACCGGCTCTCGGCTGAGCTGAGGGCGGTCTACTGTGCAGGGATTCAGAGGTTGTTGACTTTGCAGAAGAAGCCCACAGTCTTTCAGCTCAAGCTGCTGGACGCCTTCACGCTGCCGTTTGTGCTCGCACCGCACGCCAAGTTTGCTGCTTCTTCCACGGCGAATCCTGCATACTACTTTTCTCGCAGAGTGCGGATGGAGGTTTCAATGCTGCTTTTGGCCAGCCAGTTGCCCGGCTCAACGGCAGCGCCTCCTCCGACCAGTGGGCTTGACGAAGCCATCCCCACCGCTGACAGCATGACCGCCATGGCCGCCAATTCCACCAGTTCTACAGGCGCCTCGGCCGCGTCTGCTGCTTCAGACGCTTTAACAGCTCTTCGGATATACGGCCAAGGGCATTTTGCCACGTTGCAGTGGCATGCTATTCTAGCCCTTTGCCTTGACATGATCAGCGAGCTCGAGGACAGCTTCTTCCCGGCAGTCAACGGCGCAAGCTGGCGGCAACTCCAAGGGACAATCCAGGCGTACGTCACGGTTCTCGAGCGACGAGTACGAACCTCAGCGGGGGCCACGTCGGCACGCGAGTTCCTCTTCTGCTCCTGCGCGGAAGCGTACATCGGGGCAATGATGAGGGGAGACAGGGAAACTGACCAGGTTATTGCATCGGCTGGCTATTCCGCGCTGACGCTGTGTTGCGATATCATGGAGCAGGGGCTCCAGAAGCGGCGCATAGTCGCTTAAGTCCACGGCGATACACGTTAGCTGTACTCTGTACTCCGTATTAACCTGGCAAACCTGGGGGGATGGATGGGACCACTCATCAAGTGATGCACCTGCAATGTCATCGTGGCCGACCCCAATGTTTCGATTTCCCGGCGGTTATCGCCAGGGCTGCTTCGTTCAGCTACGGGTGCACTATACGCTAGACATTGACATCTTAAATAACTCAGGATACCAATAGATGCCATCAGTTGTCTTTGCCGTTCAATCTTCCGAGCCGAAAGCGAACTTGACAGTCCCCGTCACCTGGACTCAGAATTATAATAGCAATGCTGCAACCGAGAAACAGGTTGAGCGTCGAGAATCGTCGATGACATTGTAGTGCATTATTAACCATCATCCCAGCAATGCTGACCTGCGAAATGTGTCCGAGGTGTACTGGAGATGCGGGAATATGTACGATGTACCCTGATTAAGCCGCAAGGGATTGGAGCAGATGATTGAAGGATACGGCGGAGTACCTAATACCATGTGAGTGAGTGCCAAAGGAACATGGAAGCCGAATATGCCACAGCAAAGAATTCAAGGCTGGACAAGTATCTACGATTATGCCAAATGCCAGGTGTATAATGGTACATGAATCAGGTAAGGGGGTTGCAAGGCGTACAAAGGAGATCATCCCACATTTATCACCACATGGATCGTTATCACCATGTTGGAGATGTAGTTCCATAAATGTATGACAGGATGACTGACAAGTCCCGGAATTGGAAAAGTCGCCGATGGTTGATTGAGATAATTCAAGCTAGCGATTCAATTTGGAAGACTATTGGAATCGGTGTCATCCTCGCTTGGCGCGCATGGACGTTGCATGGGATTAATGGTATGGAATCAACAGCTTTCTTCATATCCCAAGCTGGATTCATTTGTGAGGACACGCTTAATAGTAATCCACGCGAGGTGATAGATACCTCCGTATCCAGATGCTCATGTTTCATAGTTGTAAGGCTTGACAAAGCGGTTGTCTCATGCTCAGTCTGCCCTTTACAGACAAGCACCTCCTTGGTGTCATACCTTGTCGTCCAATGAATAGCCATTATTGCTACAAACCCAACACACGAGCTTATTGTGTCGGTTCAATGGAGCATTATCGTAATCAATTCCACACCCTTGTTCATAACCAAACCCCCCTCCGCCGGGGCCTTAGTTCTATGTTAGTACGTGGAGGATAGCATTGCAAGATAGTAGTACATCGTACATGGTAAATGCGGGAATGAGCTCCAGCTTCACGGGCCATAACGAAGCCAGATCGAACGAATGCGTCATTGCCTAAACAGACCTTATAGAGTGGGCAGATGTCCAACTCACGCCAACATAGATGGCAAGGCCACTGCGACACCAAACGGGGGATATCCACGTGAGAATATCATCGTCATTATAGCTTGCGGCTTCCTCAAACGTTATAGGGGCATTCAGGAGAGGGTTCCCTTGCGAAAGTGGCCGCGTATGAGAATTTAACAAGTTTAAGAAGCTATATCAGTGACGAGACAACTGCTGGAAACAGGGGCTTAAGTGTTAAGCGCAGATGTCATATTTTGCAAGAATGGCTCAACGCGTCATGATGAACTGTATAATAGGAGATATTGGTTAAACTAAGAAGATTCTGGATCTGTGAATCCTTCCGAGAGCTCCGATTCCGTTGCCATGGGAGACTTTCCATCATTTGTAAAAAGCAATCTTTACGCCGTTGATATTGGACGGCCCAATCCTCATTACGGCAGTGTATGGCTCAGGATCACGACACTCGAGGCTCGAATACCTCTTTGCTAACTGGAACAGCATATAGGCTGACTCGGTCTGGACCATCATCTGCGCAGGGCATCGACGGGGACCGCCGCCAAAAGGCAAGAAGTTCCAATTGCCGCGAAGGCCAAAGAATCGCTCCGGTCGGAACACGTCAACGTCGGGGCCCCAAACGTCTGGATCACGGTACATGACGGTCTTTGTAACCGATACAAGGTCGCCCTTGTTCACGTATAATGGCGATTTGCCATCAGGACCGCCTCCTAGAGGCAAGACCGAATCGTTGAGGCAGGCGCGGACTTGGACGATGTTGTTGGGGGTCAGTCGATGTGCTACATAAAAGTGGTCAGACCAATATCGCACCGTAGCAGAAGAAAGGAAGGCTTCTTACTCTCATTTAGAACCCCATTCAGATAGGGCATGCTTCGCAAAGATTCGAACGTGATGGGCTGATCACCGTAGTCAAGGACTTCCTTGCGCAGCTTCTGCCACGCTTCTGGGTCGCGAGCCAGGTGCCAGATGCAGTTGCTGATGAAAATGGAAGTAGTGTCGTTATTTGGAACGAACACCAAACAAAGCTGGGACCTCAGTTCCTCTTCATCCCTTACGTGTGTGGCCATGTACCACAGAAGATCAACACGCTCGGGGCCAACCGGGAGCCCGTCCTTGATACGCTGTTCGCGCTCTTCGAGCTCCTTATATGTGCTTCGAATGTGCACGTTGACGAAATCATGGACTTCGTAAACTGCCTTGAGCCACCAGTTCCAGTTAAAGGCCCAGAGGAACTTATACATTTGAATACGAAGTCGACCGCCTCGGAGAACGTCCAGCATTGTCCAAGTGATGTTGGCACGATCGGGGTAGGTCATAGAATCCATAGTCTTTCCAAAGATGAATTCGCTTGTCAAGTCGAGGAACTGGGTCGGTGTTAGACACTGGCAACAGTAACCCAACAGCCACCGAGTATAAAACGCATCGTGAGGAGAGAATGGAGAATGGGAAGGGCAAAGACTTACCCATCGCTGAATCAGAGGCTGAATGTCGAACGTAACGCCATCTTCCTCTGGCAGAAGGGCGAAAAATTTCTGGACGTAAGGGTCGATTCGGTCAATGCTAGCGTACACCTCTCTGTAGAAGAAAGGCTTCACAAGAAATCGAGCAAACTCCCAGTTCTTTCCATCTGTTGTGCTAATACCTTTGTCGGCAAATGGCATCGCACCTTTGGTCTTTCGGCGCATGGGCTCCAGTCCGAAGTCCTTGAAGTTTGTTGCTTGGATGGCCTTGAGGTTTTCACCCTCAATGGTACAAATCTGCTTGACTCCCATGAACGTGATGGCAAATGTCTTCGGCTTGCCCTTGTGCAGATTCCTTAGCCAATCCAGGTAGTAGTTGCGCTTTAGAGCTTGCAGCTGGCTATACACCATGTCCAGCCCGAAGAAAGGCTCCCATTGCCTGACACGGGTCACAGGCTTGCAGCCAGCTTCGGCCCCCTTCGTGCCCTCGCTAAAAAGTCTGGTGAATAGAACGACCAAGACGCTCACGCCCAGGGCCGCTAATGTGACCGTGTGCGAGCCGCCCAAGCTGTTGACGTACTCGTACAACAACATGGTTGCGGCGAGAGTATGCTCCTGCTTCTGATGTGAGGATCCTGAGAGCGGACGAAACGTCCGGAACTGCAGCACTATACCTCGTACTTGAACTCAGTGAACTTGAACAATCTACCACGCAGTTGTTTAGAGAGGAAAACAATGTCTCATTCTCCAGGACAAAGCAACTCAGTCCTGATATGGCCTCCTTTCATCCGTTTGAAGGGCTTTATCGGACAGTAAAATCGTAAGTTCCTCAGATCATTGTCTGATTCAAGTACAGCTAAGGCATGACACCGGGCAAGGATGAGATATCCGGGATATGTGCCCTGGAGCCTCGATCTCACGGTGGGGCATATTCCGGAGCTCAGCCTAACTGTCAGATCATATGCACTTACATGCACCATGGAATATGTGATGCATAGGCAACTTGTACACTAGCCATAAGCATAGCATCCTTGTCATGTCTCCGATCCTTCGGCCAAGGATTGCGGGTGCTCAGACACGGAAAATTCCATCTCACGTTGCTAATTGACAGTAAGCTCTGGGGCACCCTGGAATCACGGCACAGTTACTCTCTCCCTGGTCGCATACCAGACTGGCGTCGTAGGATATACTGCTGAGTACTCAGCCTTTATCCAAGGAGGACAGAAAAAGTCAAAAGCAAAAAAAAAAGCCGTAAGAGAGAAGAAAGTGGGCAAGCGTTGCTGCGTTATTCATCTGCAAGACGACTCAATAGACAATCTCGACATCATGTCTTCCACTCAAACAACCGAAGCAGAGGCCATTATGACGGACAATGTGGCTCTGCGAGCCTACTACGAATCATGGGATTCGCGCATTGTCTACCAAGTGATTATGGGTGGGACACAGCATTTTGGCTACTGGGACAAAGATACCTACTGGCCTTTTCCGCTGGGGTCCAAACTTCGTCGGTAAGCCTCCAAGCCGATGGCTTCTGTGGTAGAACAACCGAAAAGCTCACACTTGTGCCACCGGGACATAGCATGGAGCAAAAGTTGATGGAAATCTTAGCTCTCCCTAAGGGATCTCATATTCTAGATGCAGGTTGTGGAGTTGGCCACGTTGCACGGTACATGGCTCAACATGGACTGCGCGTCTTAGGCATTGATATCATCGACTGGGCGATTGAAGATGCCCGTAAGGCCGCGAAGGAGGCAGGCTTGTCAAAGGAAATGATGTCGGTGGAGAAGATGGACTACCATCACCTCGATCGCCTCGCCAGTGAATCTTTCGACGGTGTCTACACCATGCAGGCGTTTGGTCACGCTGTCGATCCGAAGAAAGCAATGGCAGGCTTTTTCAGAGTAGTGCGGCCAGGCGGCAGGATCGCCATGGTCGAGGTTGAGCGCAAGACGGCTGCTGAGCACGACGACCCCAACGACAGACTGACTCAGGAGTTGAAAATGGTCAACGACTATACGGTCATGCCAACGAATGAGGCCGCAAGCGAGGGTTATTTCAAAAATCTTCTGGAAGAGGCCGGTTTCGTCGACGTTGAAGTACGGGACTGGCAACCAAATATCCTGCCAATCTTGCGCCTGTTTTACTCGCTCGTTATGGTCCCTTATCTCTTCTTCAGGCTGTTTGGAAACGAGAAAAGCTTCATCAACATGATCTGTGCTAGGAGCGGATATGCTGGCAGATCACGATGGAGATTCGTTGCGATTACTGCAACGAAGCCCGGGGAAAAGATTGAGAATCCCAAAAGCAAGTAGCTGCTGCACATGCTGGAAAAGTGAGTCTATGATATTATCAATAATGTTATGGATTGGAAGCTCTCAGACTTCGATAAGATACTAGTCTTCTGATATTTGAGCTTGTGGCTATTTTGTTTCATTACCATCTTTTTCGTTTTGCCTCTTTCTGCATTCCAGTCCTCCAATGTCTCACTAAAGGGTTGCATCCTTGACAAGCTCAAATTCTATGCCTTTCGCGTGCGAAAGACCGCTTTCGTAGGATGCTTTTAATGTGCCGCTTGTTCCTCCTAGAATTGAGGGTATAAAAGGATTATTTTCAAGATACCTTATATTTAGTTATTCACTGTCTGCGAATCTCTTCTATATCAGTGATTTATGTACTTGTGGCTAGGATATCAACGAAGCCACTAGGTACTATGATATAATGTATACTAGTGACTAGCTTCCAAACAGAAGGAAAATTATCATTACGAGTCTACGTTACTGTCTTCTCAAAATCCACGATAGTTGCACAAAGATCTGATTATTGGGTAGAAGGAGAAGCTTGGTATCTACAGTTGCTTAGTCCAGTGCGGCGCAGATTAATACAGGGTACCTGGCGACAATCGACTCTTACTACTAGAATCAGACTTCTAACACTGTGGTTATCGTAAGTCGCATGATTCTTTCAGCTACCGGAGAGTTTCCCCTTGATCCAGCCGTTCTGCCTCTCAAAGTCGCATGTCGATTCTGCCATTATCGCATACCTACTCTGTCCGATCAAAGGCTACCACCTGATGGGGCTATTTACAGGCTGATATGACACAGTACCCACAAGGTGGGCGGAGCGAATTGACGCGTACGAAGCATGTACGAGTAGTACTACGTAGTACTACTTGCAGCACCCGAGTTCTTGGCTTCGCGGAGCCCCGGGTCATGTTGTGGAGTTGTCCAGCTGAAACCGTTGTCAGGATACGAACAATCGACGCACGGAATATTGTGGGGGACATCCTTCTTCTACAGTATATACTACTAAGTCCCCGGCATGGGCTAATGCAGTAACCTGTTTCTCGGAGAGACATGATCCTTCGAACCCTGCACGAGGGCAAATTGACATGTCAGAGCGTTGGGGGCACACTTGCCTAGCCCTGCAGTCCCCGTAAGAGAGGTAGCGGAGTCGTACTTGGCGAAGTCTGCCGTGTTTGCTAACCCGAGCAACTTGTTCAATGCCCCCGGCTCATACTGGGCCATGCATATCGAGCAATATGTCTCCAATGGCATATCTTGCGCAGTGTGCCTGCTAATGTTGAGCCTGTCTTGCAGGTGATGTCGTCATTGTTCTAGATACCATTGCGTTCATGTGGACGTGCAGCAAGAGAATCTCACCGTGAGAGAATCTGAACCTCTTATTGAATGCGGCAGAATCGACACCATGGCACAATCGCACGTTTCCCAACCAATAACGCTGCGATGTGGTCTGACATTGCCGAATCGACTCGTGAAAGCTTCCATGTCAGAGGGAATTGCGACGGCTAAATCTCTGCCAGAGGATAAGATTCGCAACGTCTACCAGCATTGGGCCAAGGGCGGTTGGGGCATGATCATCACCGGTATGCATCTACTGGAGAAACTGTGTTCAGCTAGATCGAGAGAAGAGATAGCCTTGCTAACTACTGTACACTACAGGAAATGTCCAGGTTGATGACAGATATCTCGGCACGGCCAACGACCTCGCGGTTGATTCACGAGCCAGTGACGATGCTATTGTGGCGTCGTGGGAGCCCTGGGCAAGCGTGTGTAAGCAACACGGAACACCGACTTTGGTGCAACTCAATCATCCGGGTCGACAATGCCCAATAGGGGCCGGGACGCATGGATACTTTTCGAAGAATGTGGCCCCGACCTCGATTGGCCTTCATATGGGCGATGGTATTATCCCCAAAGCTGTCGCTGCCATTGCCTTCGGAAAACCGCGAGAGCTGGGAATAGCAGAGATCCGGGCAATCACCCAGCAGTTCGCTCGTGCAGCACGTCTCGCCCACCGAAGCGGCTTCGCGGGCATCGAAATTCATGCTGCACATGGCTATCTGATCGACGCGTTTCTTACCGAGAGGACAAATCGACGCTCGGATGCTTATGGAGGCTCTACGGAGAAAAGAGCCAAGTTTCTTCTCGATATCATCGCCGCGATTCGGTCAGAAGTGCCGAGCTCATTCTGCGTAGGCGTTACAATCAATTCGGTGGACTCCCGGTTTCCGGAAGTTTTGGCGGATAGAGTTCGTCAGCTAGAGCTCGTCACATCAGCCGGTGTCGATTTCATTGAGATCAGTGGCGGGACGTTTGAAAACCCACTTGTCAGTTTCTCTTCCCAGGCTGATTGCTCTTTGTTCGGTCTAACGTCTAACAATGCCACCTTTCTGGTACAGATGTTCCTTGGTCCTCCGAAGGCTAGCGCTATGGCAGACGCAAACACCAGCGACGCTTACTTTATAGATTTTGCGAAAATTGTTGCATCGAAGTTCCCAGACGTTCCGCTACTCTTAACCGGGGGGTTCCGTCGCCGCGAAGGCATTGAGAAAGCTGTCGCCAATGGAACCTGCTCAATGGTAGGAATTGTTCGCCCAGCCGCTGTGAATCCTCTGCTTCCCAAGACTGTCATCTTCAATCACGAAGTCAAGGACTCTGATGCGACGCTCTACTCACCAAGAATTGAAGCCCCCTGGCTCATCCGACAAATGGGCATTACTGCCCTTAATGTGCATATGGATAATGTGCGTAACTTCTGTTAAAGTTCAAGCGGGACATGATGCTGATCTTTCCATAGGCATGGTATTTGGGGCATCTCAGAAATATGTCGAAGACACAGACGTAGAAATATCGGAATTCCGTGTTCAGGCAGGGGAGAGATGCTGGGATGAAGCAGAACAGTTGGACGCTGCAAGTGGAACTTGGTACACGCGAGGCGAGATTGTAACTTTGACAATAGAGCTGCCATAATAAGACTTCTTCTTTTAGACTTCTTTCTGAATGATCGTCAGTAGCGAATCCTTGCTGTTATAATCAGCTGCCCTTCTGTGGTAAACATAGAAAGTGACCGACCCGGCAAACAGAAAAAACATTGATCGCTGGGCCTGCGTAATACCCAAGTACTGAAGGTACATACTATGAGCAAGCCCGCCCTGAAAAGATTACCTATAGATTATTTTTCTGTTATTAATTGAACAAAAGCTTATAAGAGATCTAATTCACAAGTTTTAATTTATAATGCATTCTGTCCAGGCGATGCATACCATATACCCTGAACGAACGTGCCGCTATGGAATAGTACACAGAACTCTTTAAGCCGACGCAGCAATAGGCTCGCTGTCAACAATAGTATAAACCAATTTCTTTCCCTTGATTTGACCTCTTCGCACCTCCTCCATACCCTCAGGAACAGCAGCCAGTCCGCCGCTTCTCTTTTCCAGCGGATGAGGCGCAATGAGACCCTGGTCAATCAACCTTTGCGCAACCACGTACCAGAGCTCAGCGCATTTGAGATCATATGGTCGGGGCTCAAGATCATAGGGGGGTGTCCAGCGAATGGCCTTGCCAAACTGTGTAGGTGTGCAAACCCACTCCGGTATCACGCTGCGACGCGTGTGACCTCGAACAGGGAAGGCATCCAGAGCGACGTATCGTCCGCCAGCAGAGCCCAGTGCTTCATAGCAAATTCCCATAGACACAGTGTCCGTAATGCAGTCCAACGCAAAAGCAAGAGAGTCATTGGTATGCTCTCGGATATCAGCGCCGCAGGTGGGTGACTTGTAGTCGAACCAAGCCTCAGCCCCTAGCTGAAGAACGTGTTTGGAAGAGGCAGCCGAGCATGTCGTGATGACTGGCAGTCCAGCCTCTCTCAAAACCTGGATGGCCATGGAACCGGTACCCGTGCCTCCACCGTACACCAGAACTGCCGGCTTGTTGCTGGAAGCGCCATTGCTGCTCGTCTTGGATGGCAGCGGAAGTCCCAAGTAGTTGAACAGTGACAACCCGACCGTAGCAATCGCGGCACCCATAGTTGCGGCGGTTGCAAAGTCTATACCATCCGGGATGTGCCAGACAAGGCGTGCCGGGACCGCAACATAGTCGGCGAACGCGCCATTATGAGGTCTCAGCGGGTCGTTGCCAAAGACTCCTCCAAACACACGGTCTCCAATCTTGACGGAATTCATGTTGTTTCGTTCCCTCCAATCATCCGCCTCGACATCTGCGCCAAGAGCGACGACAACACCAGAGAAGTCGGTGCCGCTCGTAGCTCCGAGCTGTGGTGACATGTCTGCTGCTTTGCCATCGACCGGGTTGATAGAGACACAGATGACCCGGACAAGGATGTCTGTTGGCTCAATATCTGGCAGAGGGGCGGAAGAGTTCACAGAGACGGCATTGGGCCCGACAATCTTCAATGCCCGCTGAGTCTGCGGAAGCACATTGATGGCAGTCATTGTGAATGTGAGTTTGATTGAGTCTCCTCTCAAAAGCAACGGGGAAGCTCCAGTATCTTGTCGTTGTCGCAAAATAATATAACAGGATGAACCTAATAGAAAGGATATTTGTTCTAGAAGAAGGTTTGTTCCATAAAAGGTACGAACGTCTCAGAGAAAGAATTACAGGAGCCGCAAGGACTCGGGTTAGGAATGGGCCTGGCTCAAGATGTAGGCCGGCCTCTTTGCAAGCAAGAGATTTTCGTTGATCCTTTTTGAGCTCAACATCAGTTGTAGCTAAGGTGTAGATGCTGACTGGTGCGCTTTACTTCAACGGAATAGTATCTGACGTTATCGTTGAATCTCAAAGGCCTTCTCAATATCATTCATTGTATACCCTGGGATTCAATATTCCGTGAACAGCGCACTGCGTCTGACAGGCCCTTCACGGCCTGTTCAGAGCATGGGGAGCTTCTCTTCAGAGGGTCCCCCACATGGTGACCCTTGCGTGGTCAATGGGAGCGAATCGATTTGTGCAAACTAATACACCAATTTAGCATCGACATATGCCAAGGGCGGGTGAACATGAATCTCACGTCTAAAGTGTCCCGTTTGAACTATGATGGGATATGTACATGGGTAGAGGGGGGTACTGGTTGCATGTGAAACTCTACCTACTACCAAGGAGGTAATTCGCTACCTACGATTACATAGTCCCCCGCTCTTGGATATTACGGATGTAGGAACGTATCGAAGGATGCTGTGATTTTGTCAAATGGCTGACGAGGATGTCGTGGGGCTTGCATCTCGCAGTAACATTACTACTGCTGTAGCGATCGATGGCGGTATATTCAGTGTTCCAGTGCGCGACGAAGGAAGATCGGTGCGACTAAATAAGATAAGCTTATGTAGCCGGCAAATGCTATTTAAGGCAAGGCGCAAAAATAAATCGCCAGGGGGTGGACGGGTAGCGGGCCGGGGATGGGGTTCGACAGTGGATGATTTCGAGGAGGATTTCCCGAGACTAAGATCTGAGCGGAATATTGGGGTTGGAGGCTTACCATCAAGCATCCTGTCTCCAGAGATGCATGCCCAATGTATGGGATGGTACGGAGCGGCGGCTCACGCCACTCCGGCTACCGAGAGCCGTCTGTGCTGCGGTCCAGATGCAGAACGCGCCAACAGTCAGCAGTGTAAGCGATATTCCGAATGAGGCTGTACAGGACGGCCTACAGTTAAAGTCATCCTGTAATGTGTATCTTCAGGACCGTCGACTTTCGACTGCAGCCGTGCAGCATTGGCATGAATCATAGCCCCGATCTGTTGACCCTCTCTTTTCCAGAACGCTCACCCCGTCCCTGCTAGCTGAAGCAGCTCAATTTATTGGAATACTAACTAGTACATGCAGCGCTACGTGCTTCATGTTAGGCATATTATGCCTGGGAAGGTCATTGCGCGCGGTTCCCACTGGCTTAGTACGCTTGATCCCCAATTCTCCGCAAACATCTCTGCAACGGATTTAGATGTATACTGGTAGTCTCGCGTAAGATGCAGATTTGCGTTGTCTTAATGGATGGGGAAGAGGTAAGATGGTCTTGACAATGTCGTACGTCAAGGTAGATGGTCTAACGGAGCAGCTATTCCCGCATTGGCCGCGCTCACATGGTATCAAACGTCTTTGACACAGGTCGAGCCTTGGATGATCTGCACTTCAAATACTCTAGCTCCTTCCATTGAGAGAGGGTTTGGAAATCAAGCTCCCTTGCCCCTTCATCTTGCTCTCAGTCATTGTTCGCCGTTCCTGAAATCCTATAGTCACTCTTTATACCTCACAACGCACCATTGCATAGAACAAACTTCTCATCATTCAATTCAAGCATGGATCAAGAACGGCAGCAAGATGGGCGGTTCCGCGAGCCGATAGCGGTGATTGGATCTGGCTGCAGATTTCCAGGAGCATCTAGCTCCCCATCAAAGCTCTGGGAGCTCCTCCAACAACCCCGTGATGCTTTGAAGGAATTTGACCCGGAACGACTTAACCTGTCCCGCTTCCACCACAAGAGCGGCGATACCCACGGAGCTACAGACGTTGGAAACAAATCCTACCTTCTTGAGGAGGATACCCGCCTTTTCGATGCCGCGTTCTTTGGCATCAGCCCAGTCGAGGCTGCGGGCATGGACCCACAGCAGAGAATCTTGTTAGAGGCTGTTTACGAGGCGTTTGAGTCTGCCGGGATGACTCTGGACGAGTTGAGAGGCTCATTCACATCCGTTCATGTAGGATGCATGACATCGGATTGGGCAAACATTCAGGCCCGCGATACCGAGACCGTGCCTAAATACAACGCTACCGGCTCAGCCAACAGCATCTTGTCAAACCGAATCTCCTATATCTTTGACCTCAAGGGCCCGTCTGAGACAATAGACACAGCCTGTTCCAGCTCCTTGGTGGCTTTGCATAACGCCGCACGGGGCCTCCTCAACGGCGATTGCAATGCCGCCGTCGTTGCTGGAGTCAACTTGATCCTGGATCCTGCCCCATACATCAACGAATCCAAGCTTCACATGCTGTCTCCCGACGCTAGATCGCGCATGTGGGACAAAGCTGCCAATGGATATGCCCGTGGCGAAGGCGCCGGTGCCCTGCTGCTCAAAAAGCTGAGCCAAGCTCTGAAAGACGGAGACCACATCGAAGGCCTCGTGAGGGCAACTGGTGTGAATTCGGACGGCCAGAGCCCGGGAATTACAATGCCGTTCTCCCCGACGCAAACTGCTCTTATTCAAGAGACTTACGCGCGCGCCGGGCTGGATCCCATCAAAGACCGGCCTCAGTATATCGAATGTCACGGCACAGGTACCCCTGCGGGCGACCCCGTGGAAGCACAGGCACTTAGCAATGCCTTCATTGGCCAAGGCGACAAGTCGACCGAGAACCCCATATTCGTTGGATCGATCAAGACTGTTATCGGACACTTAGAGGGTGGCGCTGGCATTGCTGGTGTCATCAAAGTCCTGCTCAGCATCAAACACCGGGTTATACCTCCAAACCTCCTCTTCAAAGACCTCAACCCAGACATCGCCCCCTACTATGGGCCCCTTCAAATCCCTACAACGGCTGTCCCCTGGCCAAAGCTGCCACCAGGTACTCCCGCTCGAGCCAGTGTGAACAGCTTCGGATTTGGTGGAACCAACTCTCACGCCATCATCGAGAGTTTCGAGGAGGGCTCTGTACCCCGGCCCAACTCCGCCGAGGAAGGCATCGTTGGTCCTCTGCTGTTCTCCGCAAAGTCAGGAGCATCATTATTGAGGTCTGTCAGGGACAATCTTGAATATATGCACAAGGACCCCTCGCTTGATTTGCGCGACTTGAGCGCGTTGTTGCAGTCAAGACGCACTACTCACCGTTGTCGTGCTCACTTCTCAGGATCGTCCAGAGATGCCATTCTAGAGAAGATGGCCGACTTCGTTAAGATCCACGAGAAATCGGCCAGTGACCAAATCGGTCACCAGCCTCAGCTGATCAATCCGAAGGAGGTCCCTGGTGTCCTTGGCGTTTTCACTGGACAGGGAGCTCAGTGGCCCTCAATGGGACGTGAGCTGATCCAAAAATCATCGCTCTTCCGCAAGTACATCCAGGAGTGTGAAGCCGTTCTCAATGCCCTTCCCGAGAAAGACCGTCCCAAGTGGTCCCTTACGGAAGAGCTCATGAAAGACGCTGCGTCTTCTCGCATCGCCGAGGCGGCCTTGTCTCAGCCGCTCTGCTCAGCCGTTCAACTTGCATTGGTCAAGTTGCTCCAGGCGGCTGGCATCAAGTTTGACGCAGTTGTCGGACACTCATCTGGTGAGATTGCCGCTACTTTTGCAGCCGGAATCATTACACTCCAAGGCGCCATGCAGATCGCTTATTACCGCGGGTTGCATGCCAAGTCTGCTGGTGGCGCCAACGGTGCCAAGGGAGCCATGATGGCCGCTGGTCTTTCGTTTGTGGAAGCTAAACAATTCTGCTCTCGTTCGGAATTCGATGGGCGGATTAAGGTCGCAGCCAGCAATGCTCCCAAGTCCGTGACGCTCTCTGGCGATCTCGACGCTATTACCAAGGCACACGAAATCCTGCAGGCGGACAACGTCTTTGCGCGTCGCTTACAAGTGGACACTGCGTACCACTCGCATCACATGTTGCCTTGCTCGCAGCCCTATCTCAAGTCGCTGCTGGCCTGCAATATTAAAGTTATGCAGCCTACGGGTAAATGTACTTGGGTCTCCAGTGTCCGTGGCGACACACAGCTTCTGAGGGGTGATTTGAGTTCTCTGAAGGGACAATACTGGGTTGACAATATGGTCCGTACAGTTTTGTTTACTCAGGCGATTGAGTCCTCCATCTGGCATGGAGGTCCCTTTGATCTGGCTATCGAAGTTGGCCCTCACCCGGCACTGAAGGGTCCAACCGAGCAGACGCTCAAGGCTTCGTATGGCGCTCTCCCGGTATATACTGGCGTCCTGAAACGAGGCGGCAACGACGTAGAAGCTTTCTCTTCCGCCATCGGTACCGCCTGGGCCCAGCTTGGGCCAGCATTTGTTGACTTTGCTGGTTATCGCAGTCTGTTCTACAAGGCTGGCACGCCGGCACTCAGGATCCCCAAGGGATTGCCGACATACTCATGGGATCACGACAAGGTGTTCTGGCGTGAGGGCCGCCTCTCTCGTCGGTTCCGTCTCGGCAATGACCAGGGCCACGAGCTCCTGGGACGACGCACGCTCGACGACAATGATACCGAGTTACGCTGGCGCAACGTCCTCAAGCTGAGCGAAATGCCCTGGCTTCGCGGACACGAGGTTCTGGGAGAAGTACTTCTTCCTGGAGCATCGTATGTTTCTATCGCTGTGCAGGCTGGCCAGAGCATTGCCGCGACAATGGGTAAGGGGGTCCGACTGATCGAGGTTTCCAACATCAATATCCTCCGTCCAGTTGTCGTTCCTGAAGGTGTCGATGGTGTCGAGACTCTCTTCACGACGCGCATTGTCGAGACAACAAAGGACCACATTTTGGCAGAGTTCACGTACTACGTATGCCCTGATGAATCTCTGGGCTCCATGCTGCAGACTTGCAATGGCGACATCTTGGTCTACCTTGAGACACAGTCAGACTTTGCATCTCAAGACACACTGCCTCCCAAGGGAGCCATGCCTTCCAACCTAACTAGTATCGACACGGAGAGGGTCTACTCCCTGTTCAAAGACATCGGTCTCAATTACTCTGGCCTTTTCCGCGGTATTACCACCATTGATAGACAGCTTGACTACGCCAGCACCAAGAGCACCTGGGCGGAGGGCCTGGATAGCGCTTACGTTGTCCATCCCGCCATGCTCGATGTGGCATTCCAGACCATGTTCATCGCAAAGGCTCACCCGGCCAGTCGTCAAATCAGTTCTGCTCTCTTGCCGTCTCACATAGATCGCGTCCGCATCAACCCATCGGTGCAGTTTGCACAGCCGAGTGGGGGTGCTGAGACTGCTGCCGAGTTTGAGACGTGGGCTGTCAAGCAAACTGCCAACTCGCTGGTTGGTGATCTCAACGTCTACGATGCCGCAACGGGCAAGACTTTCTTGCAGGTGGAGGGGCTGGCCGTGAACTCTGTGGGTGAGCAGGACTCCTCTTCGGATCGATCAATGTTCTCTAGGACTCTCTGGGGCCAAGATGTCACCCTCGGCCTCCCTGATCCTATTAGAGATCCTGTTAAGGATGCCGAAGGGCTGCAGATGGCCCACGCCGTCGAACGCGTTGCGTTGTTTTACGTCAAGAACATCCTCAAGGAGGTCGGCCAGGAGGAGAGAGCTGGTTTCCAGTGGTACCATCAGCGCATGTTTGAGGCGTTCGAGGAACACGTTCGCGTCGTCAAGAGCGGTGAACATCCCATCATCCTGCCCGAGTGGCTAGATGATGAGGCATCAATTTTGGACGAACTCGACGCCAAGCACGGCGAGACAATTGACTTCAAGCTTCTCCACGCCGTGGGCAAGGACTTGGCTGATGTTGTCCGAGGAAACAAGCAGATGCTCGAAGTCATGACCAAGGATGACATGCTTAACCGCTTTTACATGGAAGGCTATGCCTCTGTTCCAACTAACAAAGCAGTGGGTGACGTGATGCGACAGCTGTCATTCAAGTTCCCTCGGGCCAGAATTCTGGAGATCGGAGCCGGTACTGGTGGAACGTCGTGGAGTGTGCTCAACTGCATTGACGATGCGTACGAGTCGTACACTTACACTGATGTCTCATCCGGCTTCTTTCACCTTGCCGAGGAGAAATTCGCCAAGTTCGCCCACAAGATGATCTTCAAGGTCTTGGACATTGAGCAGGAGCCAAAGGAACAGGGCTTCGAGGAGCAATCCTACGACATCATTGTCGCTGCCCTCGTCCTCCACGCCACCCATGACTTGGAAAAGACGATGCGCCATGCACGGTCTCTGCTCAAGCCCGGTGGCTTCCTAGTCATGGTTGAGCTTACAGGTACCATGAGTGTCCGCGCCACTTTGGTCATGGGAGGTCTTCCAGGATGGTGGCTGGGCGAAAATGATGGCCGACGACTCAGTCCTCTTGTCACAGCCGTCGAATGGGACAGGCTGCTGCAGGACACTGGGTTTTCCGGTGCAGATGCTGTCATCCACGACTTGGCCGACGAGGAGAAGCATTGCACTGCCCTCATCATGGGCCAGGCTGTTGACGATGACTTCCAACGTCTGAGGTCTCCATTGAGCACTGTCGCTGAGCTTCCTCTCCCGACTGACCCCATCGTCGTCATTGGAGGCAAGCGACTGTCGACGTCCAAAGTCGTCAGAGAGATCCAGAAGCTGCTGCCGAAGAAATGGGCTCGCCACACGCTGGCATATAAAAGCATTGATGAGATCGACGTGTCTAAAGTCACTCCCAGCATCGATATACTTTCATTACAGGACTTTGATGAGCCTCCGTTCTCCCACACCGTTACGGCTCATCGCATGGCCATCATTCAGTCCCTCCTCATGAATGCAAAGAACCTGCTCTGGGTCACTGGTGCTCGAGAATCCCAGAACCCAAGGGCCAATCTCATTGACGGAATTATGCGAGTGGTCCCCTCTGAGCTCCCGCAGCTGAACGTTCAGGTTTTAGGACTCGACGCCACTGAGACCCCCGCAGCCCTCGCGAAGAACTCCGTTGAAATGTTCTTGAGGCTTCGAGAGACCGGTACCGATGGAGGCAACAGTCATCGTGAGATGCTGTGGTCCATGGAGCCGGAACTCGACATTGTGCGCGATCAAATCATTATCCCTCGGGTTGTTCCCGACGTCGACCTCAACGAACTGTACAATGCTTCCAAGCGCGCCATAACCAAGACTGTCGACTCAAGCAAGACTCCCGTTAACGTGGTGCAGAAAGATGGAAAGCTGTCTCTGCAAATCGCTGCCGCCACCAAGAGTGACAACGGGATTGAGTCGATCAAGGTTTATTACTCGGCGCGCATCCCCAGCACGAGCGGAGATGAGCTCTTCATCATCGGCGGACGGTCGGAGTCATCGTGGGTAGTTGCTATCACCAATGTCAACGCCTCTATCGCACAGGTCGATGAAACGCACGTCTTCCCCATTGAAGAAAAGGATTGCACTCCGGATAATCTCTCTGCCATTGCAAACTACGTCTTGTCATGGGCTGTCACGACTGTGGCCGCCCCTTATGCCTCGGTACTCTTGTTTGAGGCAGACGATTCCTTGGCGGCATCGGTCAAGGCTGAGCTTGCGGCAGTGGGCAGCAAGACGATACTTGCCTCCACGCATGGTCATGGGCATCCTACTAATGACATCAAGATCCATGCTCTGGCGTCCAAGCGTGCCATCCAGAGGCTGGTGCCTCGTGACGTCCAGCTATACATTGACTGCTCCCTGGGCGCTTCTCCGGCTGCGGCCACTCTTGCGCAGAGTATGCCGAGCAAGTGCATCGTTCGACAGCTCAGCGCCGACCTGGTGCAAGAAGCTCTTCGCGGTGCTGCGAAGCCGGTGGCAGAGCTCCTTGGAGAAGCTTGCGCATCCTCAGATATTGAAGCGACTGCTGTTCCCCTCATTCCCGCTGCGAAGCTTGCTGGAGCTGGCGCCATATCCCTCAAAACTCAACCATACATCACTGATTGGAAAACACAGGTGTCCATCTCAACGACTATCCAGCCTCTCAACCTTGATGGTCTGTTCAAGCCTGACAAGACATACTTCATGGCGGGAATGGCAGGAGGACTGGGCCTATCAATTTGCCAATGGATGATTCGCAATGGGGCCAAACACATGGTCATTACCAGCCGTCGTCCTCAGGTTGACGAAGCCACTCTGGAAGAAGCTGAGCGCGTTGGCGCTACGGTCAAAGTCCTGGCC
This sequence comes from Trichoderma citrinoviride, assembly GCF_003025115.1. Taxonomy (NCBI): domain Eukaryota; kingdom Fungi; phylum Ascomycota; class Sordariomycetes; order Hypocreales; family Hypocreaceae; genus Trichoderma; species Trichoderma citrinoviride. The sequence continues at coordinate 58,262 of NW_020194732.1, forward strand.
ATGGACCTGACCAACAAAGATTCCGTGGAAAAGGTCGTCAGGGAGGTTCGCGACACTATGCCTCCCATCGCAGGTGTTTGCAACGCCGCCATGGTTTTGAAGGACGGCTTCTTCGTGGACATGGACGTTGATCAGTTTAATAATACCCTTGCCGCCAAGGTCATCGGTTCCGAAAACCTCGATGCCGTCTTCAACGACGCCCCCCTGGACTTCTTCATCTTGCTGGGCTCAGTTGCCTCTGTCATCGGAAACGTTGGGCAATCCAACTACCATGCCGCCAACCTGTTCATGACCAGCCTTGTTCACCAACGGCGTGCACGTGGCCTTGCTGCATCCATCATCCACATTGCCTACGTGACGGACGTTGGCTATGTTACCCGCGAGGAACGTGACCGCCAGCTTGACTCCCACTTTCGCAAAGTCAGGCTCATGCCTACGTCCGAGACTGATGTTCACCACGCATTCGCTGAGGCTGTCAAGGGTGGAAAGCCTGAGAGCACCTCGGGATACTATGATATCATCATGGGTATCGAGCCCCTTAGGGAGCAGATTCCATCGGACCAGCAGCCACTGTGGATGAAGAACCCGCGCTTTGCCCACTTTGACCAGCATGCTATTCACGCCCAGAACGACCGTAGCTCCACGGGATCTACGGAAAATGTTCGAGCACTGGTGGAGAAGGCCGAGCAGGAAGAAGAGGCCATTGATGCAGTCATGGCAGCTTTCTGCACCAAGCTGGAATCCATCCTGCAGCTCACGGCTGGTAGCATCAACGTGCAGCGTCCCATCACTGACTTGGGGATTGACTCGTTAGTTGCCGTGGAAATCCGAACATGGTTCCTCAAAGAGCTTGGCGCCGATGTGCCTGTCGTGAAGATTCTCGGAGGTGACACTGTCCAGCAGCTGTCCACGATTGCGACGAAGAAACTGCTGGCCAAGAATATGGAAGCCGGGGCTGAGAAAAAGTCGACAACTGAGAAGCCCGCCGAAGCTGCAGCCCCGGTTCGTGTTCCTGCCCCAGCACCTCTTGCCCCCTCGCCTCGGATAGCCGTCGAGTCGTCTAACGTTGTTCCCGCCGATAGAAGTCCAAGTCCACCTAATCAGTCGGACCCCGTTTTGACCCCTGAAAGTGACCGACCCGCGTTTCTTACGGCTCAGAGGGCGGTCGATTTTGACAGTGTGAGTGTGTTGACGGCAGCCACTAGCAAGCAGGAGGAGTCCATCTCCAGCAACAGCTCCTACACGAAGGACGAGACACCCGATTCCGACGATAAATCGGAACGCTCTGTCAGCGTCGCGGACGACAAGGCAGATGAGATGAGAATCCGACCGGAAATCCTCCGTGAAGAGAGAATGTCACCCGCCCAGGCCCGCCTCTGGTTCATGTCTCAGCATCTTGAGAATTCTTCGGCGTACAACATGGCTTTCCGCTATAGGGTCAAGGGGCCAATCGGCATCGCCAGATTGAAACACGCACTATCAGTTACCACGTACAACCATGAGTGTCTGAGGATGTGCTTCTATTCGCGCCTCGAAGATGGCCAACCCATGCAAGGTCTCATGGCCTCGTCGCTCTACCAATTCAATCATATTGTCAACGCATCCGATGCCGATGTTGATCGAGAAATGTCACGGCTCTCTACTCGCAAATGGGATTTGGAGTACGGACACACGATGGAAGTGTCACTAATAAGCCGCAGCTCCGAGGACCACGACATGATCATCGCATATCATCACATTGTCATGGATTCCATGGGACTGGGCATTGTCCTGAACGACCTGAACAGTGCTTACAATATGAGGCCTTTGAACAGGAGTGCCGGATCATATATGGACTTCTCCGTGCAGCAATTGGAGCAGCAAACCCGAGGGGAGTTCGACGAGCAGCTGTCTTTCTGGGAGGCCGAGTTCAAGACGATCCCCGAAACGCTTCCACGTCTTCCATTTGCCAACATCAGCGGTGCTCCTGGCGACGAGCCAGTGCCAGACACCTATCACCAATACCGCGAGCTGAACGATGCGCAATTTGCGTCGCTCAAGGCTACTTGCCAACAGCTTCGCATCAGCCCTTTTCACTTCCACCTTGCTCTCCTGCAGGTCTTGCTTTCTCGCTATACCAACACTGAGGATCTTTGCATCGGAGTTGTCGATGCCAATCGCAACAATCACCAATACGCCGGTACCGTTGGCTGCTTTGTCAACATGGTCCCCGTTCGCCTGCATATGCCCCTCGGCAAGACTGGATTCGCAGATGTCGCTCAGCACACTCGCCAGAGTGCCCTCCGGGCTCTTGAGCATTCGACGGTACCTTTTGACATGATAATTGACAAGATCAAGATCCCCAGATCTTCTGGTAGCACGCCACTTTTCCAAGCGGCGCTGAACTATCGCACCGGTTCCCTCTGGGAAATGCCCCTTGGACAGGCGAAAATGACCATGGCAGATGTGAAAGACGCCAACAACCCATACGACTTGAGCTTGGGTATTGCAGAGACACGTACCGGGTGCATGGTGGAGTTTTATGTTTCGTCGTCTGCTTACAGCTCTGAGGCTTGCTGTACCATCATGGATGCGTACATGCGGCTTCTGGATGACTTCTCAAGCAACCCCGACCTTCAGATTGGAAATTGCAACGTCTACGACAAATCGGGCATTGAAAGCTCATTGAAAGTTGGAAAGGGCCCCGTCATAACTTTTGGCTGGCCGGCAACTCTTTCTCAGCGCTTTTTGGATATGGTTCGCCGCCACCATGAAGACGCAGCCGTGACCGATAAAACTAGCACATTGACATACGCTGAGCTTATGGAGAGGGTCAACGCTGTATGCGACACACTTGTCCGATATGGATGTGGATCAGGCTCTCATATCGCCGTCCTTTGCGAACCGTCTATCGACACTATTGTGTCAATGCTAGCTATCCTACACATTGGCGCTGTCTACGTTCCCCTGGACGTCAGCTTGCCAACCGCGCGCCATGTCGCTATGATTCACTCCTCCAAGCCATCGTTGATCGTGAGCCACTCTACCACAGATGGTCTGGCACGGGATTGCATCGACAAGGTTGACTTCCCCATCAGGCGGGTCGTCCTTGATGACATCCCGGATGAAGAAGTCAGGGTAACCGTGCCATGCGTGGCGTCGCCAGATACGTGCAGCGTGATACTCTTCACTAGCGGCTCTACGGGCACACCAAAGGGCATCATGCTTTCACAGGCCAACTTCGTCAACCACCTGGCTCTCAAGACACACTTGCTTGGATTGGGCAAGGAAACCGTGCTTCAGCAAAGCTCCACGGGCTTCGACATGTCAATGATTCAGATGTTCTGCGCCCTCGCGAACGGTGGTCGCTTGGTAATCGCCCCGTTCGAGATCAGGCGCGATCCGATCGAAATGGCGTCACTTATCCGAAGTGAGCAGATCTCACTCTCTATCGCTACGCCATCCGAATACCTCGCCTGGACCCGCTATGGAGCCTCCTCGCTGAAGGAGAACACAGCGTGGCGTCACATTTGTATGGGTGGTGAGCCAGTCACCCGTCAGCTGGTGCTGGAGCTTCGTCGTCTTGGACTTCCAAATCTGAGAGTCACAAACTGTTACGGACCAACGGAGATCACAGCCGCAGCTTCATTTCATACTGTCGACCTGGGAAGCCAAGGCAACTTGAATGCCGATACTGTCAAATATACCGTTGGCAAGGTGCTCCCTAATTACACTGTGTCCATTCTGGATGTATCGGGCAGTCCTCAGCCGGTTAACTATACAGGAGAAATATGCATTGGAGGGGCGGGAGTGGCCTTGGGCTATGTCAATGCTTCCGGAGACGCCGCCAGCAACTTCATCGTGACTGCGCAGGGACAAAGGATGTATCGTACCGGAGACCGTGGGCGCCTCTTATCTGACGGTACCCTGCTACTATTTGGCCGCATCGATGGCGATGCCCAGATCAAACTTCGGGGGCTCCGTATCGATTTGCAGGAAGTGGAATTGGCTGTGCTCGAGGCGGCGAACGGTCTTCTGTCCACCGTGGTTGTCTCTCAGCGGGGGGATGTGCTCATTGCCCATGCCACAGTCTCTGCAGACAAGGCCGCAGCTGGGTCGGTCACTGACGATGATTTGACGGGCGTGCTGAGGCGGTTAACGCTACCTCAATACTTCATTCCAGCTCGCATCATCACCTTGTCGTCCCTTCCCACCAATGCGAACGGGAAGCTGGATCGCAAAGCCATCGCCGCCCTTCCGCTTCCACAAACCCAATTCACGGCTGGTCCGACCTCATCAGAGGAGAAGATGACGGTTGGTGAGGGCGAATTGCGCCTCTTGTGGGAGCGCGTGCTTCCACAGGCAGCGTCCTCGGCCCGCATCTCGCCGTCGTCGGACTTCTTTCTTCTGGGAGGCAATTCACTTTTGCTGATGAAGCTTCAAGCGGCAATCAAGGATTCGATGAATGTCATCATGTCAACCCGAAAGCTTTATCAGGCAAGCACGTTGCGGGACATGGCTCGGGCGGTCGACGAGCAGAGGCGGTCACAGACTGAGAATGACGCCGAGCTGGAGATTGACTGGGCAGCAGAAACGGCTATTCCCAAGTGGCTCTTGAACCAGATTCACGAACTATCGAATTCAAACCACTTTACACGCTCAAAGTTGCCCGTGGAAAAAATCAGCGTCTTGATGACCGGCGCAACAACGTTCCTTGGGGGTCACCTGTTGAAGTCTCTCCTTCAGTCGGACACGGTGAGCCAGATTTACTGCGTCGCCGTCCCCGCCGATGATCAGAAGTTGCTCCCCGAAGACGAGAAGATTGAATGCTTTACTGGAAGCCTACTTTCGCCTACTCTGGGGCTCAATGCAGCTGAGCGGGAGCGATTGGAGAGCGTTGCAGACGTCATCGTGCACGCAGGAGGTAGCGGCCACTGTCTCAACACGTACGCGACGTTGCGCACCCCCAATGTTGTCTCTACCCAGTTCCTCGCTTCAATGGCGCTGCCGCGCTCCATTCCGCTGCTTTTCCTCTCCTCCAATCGAGTTGTCCTTCTGACTGGAAATACTTCGCCTCCAGCAGCTTCTGTCAGTGCTTTCCCTCCGGCAACAGACGGTCGCGAAGGTCATATGATGAGCAAGTGGACCAGCGAGGTGTTCCTGGAGAATCTGGTCAGTCACTTACAAGGCTCATCGCTTCGGCATCAGCAGAAGCCTTGGACTGTCGCGGTGCATCGCCCGTCCGTCATTGTCAGCGAAAACGCCCCCAACTCTGATGCTCTGAATGCAATCCTCAGGTACTCGATTCTGATGCAATCCTCGCCCCGAATGGACAATGTCAGAGGCTACCTTGACCTAGCACAGCTGGACACGGTCGTTGCCGAATTGTGCCAATCTGTGATCCAGCTTGGCTCAGGCCAGAGCAACCAGGAGTCCACGGATATCATTTTTAAGCACCATTCGGGTGGAGTCAAGGTTCCTGCCACTGAACTCTGGTCACATCTAGAAAAGGTATACGGGGTCACTTTTGATGAGGTTGAAATGGATGAGTGGCTGCGCCGTGCGGCCAAGGCAGGGATCGACCCCCTGATTACGGCTTACTTGGAGGCTATTCAGAGCAATGGCGCCAAGATGATTTTCCCCTACATGGGAAGCGACTGAGTATCACACGTGGATGAAGTGGTGGATTTCAGACTTTTTCTTTTCATTAAGTACTTTATCTTCTTCTTTGAGGACCGCATTAGTCATTATTTACATGTATAGTTTATGATTGTTTCCTTCATTGTCTCTTTCTCTCTCACATATGCCGGTATTGGCGGAAGATTTATGTATATGTTACTATCTATGCAATAATCGCTTTTACATTCTATGCTATCTCACACCAGCTTGCATGCAGTGATGTTAGGCGCAGGTTATATTGAGAATACATATGCCCCAAAAAGCAGTTTAAGTCGCATTCATTGTTAGAACGCAATACCCTTCGCCGCGAGATATCTTTTATAAGTAGGTTTGGTCTAGCCCTGACCGGCGTCGAAAACCGCGAACATTCCCCTCGAGCCCTGTCCACCCTCCTGCTGTTCGCTTGGCACACGACCTTCCAGCCACATTCTGTGGTAATCTAAGCCGGCCCACTGCCAGCCCAAATCCTCAAACACGCGAGTGGCGTGCTCGTTTGGCCCAAATGCTTCTGCAATGAGGCTTCCAGTCGACGCCGATATCTTCGGGTGTGACATGGCCAGTTGAAGGAGAAGGGATGCATGGTCCGTGCAATCCGCTATCAAGGGACCAACTCTATGTCCGTGCTCACATCGACGGACCAGTATGAGTCCCTGCAAATCGCCCGAAGTTTCCGAGAGTATGGCAAAGCCAAATGCATCTGGGCGAGAGAACAAAGCGGCTTTGCTCCAAAGCGCTGGGCGATGGAGTCCAGTATGGGCGCGGTCAAGATTCGCCATGGCGCCCATATCAACTTGCTTTATATCAGTCACTGTATAACCCTGCTTTGGCTGTTTGTCGCCAGAGCTGAGGGGAGCCTCATGTGCCGATACGCGTGTCATGAGCTTGATCCTGGCAGCCTCAACAAAACCTCGTCTTGCGTAGGTATTGACCTGCTCCTCTACAGCGTCTAAGCCGACCGTATGGACGCCGTTCTTCTGGTACGAATTGAGCATTGCTTTGAACAAAGCTGCACCCCATCCTTTTCCCCGGTGCTCTTCGTTCACAATAAAAAAGCCCACCCATCCAGTCTTGTTCGGGTATGTGAAGCCGATGACCATTCCTGAAGGCTTTGTCGAGCCTGTTGGTACGAGTAGAAGCCAGTCCTCGCCGCCTCGGGCGACTGTGAAGTGGGTTTCCGCATCTAATTCGTCGCGATTCTGGCGTTCGTTAGCTACATCTTTCCACATTGTCAAAGGACAGGGAGATATTGATGTACCCATCCCAGATCTTGCATCCGACTCCACCAGAGGTCCTTCGCCTCATCAAGTGAGGTCGCCGATTGAATAGTGAAGTCAGGCTTGCTGTCAATCACGGGCATTCTGACTATCGACTACTCTCCTCTTTTGACAGGTTTGAGCTATAGTGCAGTTAGGTAAAGAGCCATCTATTTCCGACTCCCGGGCCTGTTCAGTAAGTTACGTTGCGCCTGGTGGTGGTGAATCACTGAGGCATGGTGCGAGTGTCATCGAAGGATCCAGGCTCTTTATGTATGACCTTTAGGCGGCTGGGCCACTTACAGTTACGATTCTGCCTGTTTATCTTTGCTTGATAGAATAGTAGCCAATACCACAGCACCCATCATAAAAAGAGGACTGGGCACGCTGTGGAGCATTAGTGCTTATCAAACCCCGCTCTTGCGACGGATTGAACTCTGGCAGTTAGCAGAAGTGGATCCGAAGGACGGCATGTGAATCCGATGTGATGATTGTCCGATGCGAGTCTGGCAAACCGGTATCGTCTATGCATAAGAGCCGTATTCCACCAGGCTGTGATGCCCAAAGCCAAGGCGACAGCTCCATGATATAAGTCATCCCTTCGGCAGGTTTCATCATCAATCATGCTGAGATTTATTCGGCACGTAGGTGGGAATCACACTCGGCAGGCAGACATTGTAATAGGTCGATAAAGACCGACATTGTCAGCAGTATCATTGCATTTCAAGGTTTACATGAAGACTGATGGTGACATGTTCGCTATCAGCTTACCAGATTGATCCAGAGTTTTTTTTTTATTCGCTGTCATGCCCTCATAGTGGCTTAAGTGTGCCAGTTAGACTTAAGTATACCTATTCCGAGGGGTATATGGGCGCCGTTGGGCTTCGCCCGATTGCTTGAAGATGTAAGATGGGCTAATTAATCGCCTAAATTCCCGAAACCTAACCTCTGCAACATCATGGACTGGTGCATGTAAAATTCCTACCTCAGGCTATCTATCTGGCCATATACATGAAGCCAAGAACAGCAAAAAAAAAAACAAAAGAACCCCGACATCGTTATACGACATTTGCCCCACTCGGGACAGAGTTTCCAAGAGCCGGCAAATCGTATTATATGTGCGTCTCATCCGGTGCGTATGCATTTGGATCGGAGAATGAGCTTCTTTGGATGGCTCTTTCCCCGGAATACGCAGTACCATATAGCATGTATGTAGTCAGTTAACGCCACCAGTTACTATTTCCTGAGATAGAGATGTCCAGGATAGAATTTACCGCCGTGGATGTGATGAGACTATAATTTCCATGAGGCAATAAATAGTGTAAAGGTATACGCTGTTCCTCGCAAGAAAGCACCTCAGTGAGGAGGTCTGACGCGCGTGCACGATGGTGTAAAGAATATAAGGAAACAGACAAACAATAAGAATGTGTTCTGTGACGGCGAAGATAATCAGGGACTAGTTAGCAATTATACTCGGAGATTAACGTTTTTTTTTTAACAGTTATTCTTAATGCAATGGCATATCATGCAGAAGAGGCTATCAGGGTTAACTTACACAGTACCCAGACCGGGATGAGAACATGCTTCAGGAAAAGCGAATTGCTAACAGTTGCATGTGATATCTTAGGGAGTTGGGCAATGTTGTGGGGGATAAGAAATAAAACAGAGGGTAATTATAGTATAATGCTGGATTAACTAGTGAAACTACTTTATAAGCCGGGGCATAACTGTTGTAGTTTATGATTAGCATTCTTTCTCTGCTTCCATTCTGTGAGTCTTGGTTACGCTCAATGCTCATCGGGACCAGGGGCTATAACCAATCTAGTCACTTCTAATTCTGTACAGCCCAAATAAAGAGTGACGACGAAAGAGATAGTCGGAGACAGAGTCTGTTGCCTCAATTCCTAGATAGTGCCTGTACACACTTAACTATATACCCATACTCCGAACCCGGCTGGCCAAAGTTTGTCCTAATGAAACTGCTTCAACTTATTATTTTACATTTACTTTACAGCCCTGTCAAATAGGACGTATCACCACTGAACCAAAAGGCCATGAGTTAGTGGTGATGGCCCAGCTTATGTGCAGTTAAGCAGGCAAGACAGTCAACATACAATTCAACACAAACCACCCGAGCTTCCGCTGTGAAGGCATCAAAATACCTAAGTTAATATACATATACCTACCTCCGAGTCCCAGCAACGTCAGTATGTCCCTATTGCTACACCTAGACGATACAAACTTCGCGGTTTGACAGATTTCCTATCACCCCAAAGAGGTTGGGCGCCTGAACAGCCACCCGTTATACGCAGCATGAGATGCCATCGAGGCTAGTGTTTTTCGTATGGTATACCTATTCAAATTAGATATCGAGAGCATGTCAAGCTCCTGTTTCTGATATGGCTACCTCGGTTCAGCTAGAAATCAGACTTACAGTTTTCGAAGTAACCTAGGATTGAACCATCTTTAGCCGAGAAGTCCCATTGCCGAATATCACCGGTTGAGATTGCTAGAAGGGTGCTCAGGACATACAGCTGACGAGCATCTCCAACGTCAGCAGTTATCACATGAAGCAACGAAGACGTTGGTACATCTCATCAGCAGCATAATGCTTCAGCAACAGGATTTCTGCAAAACATCAGGTGCAAAACATCAGGAGCTTCGTGATCGGGCCGCGTTCCTCAAAGGGTATTGGTTTTCATATAACAGTGATTGCTCAAAATATCTAGCAACAAAATAAAACGAGGCTATTGCTTCCTTATTTCCAGTACTCTTGAGACTCGATGGAGTCATTATATCCGCTGCGGGAGGAATGTATCGTGATTTCTGTTTGTACAAGGACGGGTTTCGGCTTTCCAACAGCTGAGTCCAGCAACGCTCCGTCTGGATCCCGTGTTGATCGCTTCGCACTGACGGGCCCGAGAGAGTAGAAGTTGCCCCGGTCTCCGGAGGCGTAACTGCGACCGCTGGAAGGGTTTTTGCCTTTTCGGAACTGTGCGAAGGAGAACAGAATTAATAAGTGTGATTCGAGGTTTTCTACGCAGGCTGATGGAATTGAACTTACCAGTCTGAGAAACACGGGCAAAGAACAGAGTGTAATGCCCATCGCTGGCTCGATTCCCATCAACAAAACCTGCACCTGGATGGCGTCTAAAGCGCCATTAAAGCCGTAGGTGGTAATGATTCGAACAACAACCTCAATACAGGTCCTAAAGTTGTCACATCATGTGTCAGAACGCAGTGCCGTGGTTGCCGAGTTATCCAAAGTCCAATTTGCAGTCACTTACAGGAAGCCAAGGGAGAAGAGACCGATAAGGAGACGCCTCTTGCTTTTGCTGAGGCTCAGTCTCCTGATAACCGGAAGAGGCATAAAGAAGAGGATGGCGTCTGTGAGGAGTGACATGATGTCAATAGCCTCGTTCATCCTGATGAGATTCGCTTGCGCCTCCGGGTGAGTCTTCATGCCGTTCGACCACCACCATGATAAATCTCGAAATACCAAGAGGAACCCCAAGACGCTCGCAATTCCAATGCAAGATGTCAAGACAAACATGATCTTGACTACCAGTCGAAATGTGCTTGACGGCGTGCTGAGGAGGCGGTAGTAGAGGCAAAGAATAGACAGCTTGCAAGAGTAGCAAGCAGCTGCCCACAAGAGGTTCAGGGAAAAGGTGATTTTCGATACCGGCACGTCAATGCCTTCGGGGTTATCAAGGAACGAAGGCGGCAGATAAACTCCCACCAGCAACGTTATGAAGAAGCCCGCCGTATTTAGCCATGCTGTGATGGAGAAGTAATCGCTGAGCTCGATTGGCTGCTGAGCCGTGATCTTTGCGTACAGTCGCAGGCCAACGGCGATCGTGGGCAGGATCATGAAGATGATGGCAAGTGGTGTTCCGTAGTGGCGCTCACTCCATAACTGGTCCATGAATTCCGCATCCATCTTGGCGTATCTTTGGCGTCTGTCGACGCTGCTGCTTCCAATCCAATGCTCTCCCGCTCAGGCCTGGCTCTCCAGCAAATTCGTGCTCGTCTCTCCCTAGTCGGGTTACGACCACTCGGAAGATATGACTGACAAGGTTGAGAGAGAAATGCAAGGGGGAAAAAAGAAGTGATCAGCAGCAGTGACGAGGCATAATACATGTATGCAATCACCAGGTGGAGGTGCAGAAACAGATGTCGAACGATGCCAGCGCGCGACATTTTCCTTTTGATGTCTCAATCCCCCCATGTTCGGTTTCTAAACCGCCTTATCGTGGCACCCATGCTTGATCCCTGTCTACACAGCAGATCGGTCGCTCAGGCACGCGACGGTCGATATTAGCGCAAGGTCCTGGACCTTAAGCACCGCATCTTGACTCAGGCCAGAGGAACTACTAGACGACCTGAAGTACTAGCGATCAACTTAGGGCGTCATCGACCCGAAGAGTCTCAACAGCCAGGCGTAGCCCAGACCTATCATTGGTGGGAGAAGAAGCCTCGATGGAAATTTTGCTTGGTGGCCGGGCACATCAAGTCCATCTATGAATGGAAGTAATTGATCTGCTGGCAAAAGGACGCTCCCAACAAGCGAGAGTTGAAGACATGCGGGAGCGGCCGTCAGTTCTGTATCCCTGATGGGAACCTTTGCACGAAATAACGCCATCGACCAACCCACCAGACAGATAAGGGCGAGATTAAGGGCCGAGGCACGACGCGCACGCGGGAAAGCCCCAGTCGGCTCGCCTTTGGCTTGTGCTCTCTGGGGATGAAGACGCGCATTCTGGAAGATAGTTGATGGCTGTGGCTGTTAGCTCCGGGCATACTCCTGGATTCGGAGCGGGGCGGGAGTGCGGCTGATGAACGCCCTCCAACATGGCCAATCCAATCTTTGGAACCATGAGGCCAAGCTAGAGGTTCGCCCACGAGTTGCCGGCTTCGGAATCAAGCCATTTCCCCTGCATCAGCCACTTCTTCTTTTGGTAAAGCTTATCGCTCATCGAATGATTATTCTGATCTGTTCCTTTTTTGCCCGTTCCCCATCTTGACAAAACAAATAGCCGTCTTATCCCCTGGATACTACTTCATGAAGCGGACTGTTGTGATTGCAGGATCAGCCACGCAAAGCATGAGCAGACTGGTTGCATTTCAATCAGTATGGCAGGTTATATACTGGAACTCCAGGCCTAATAGATAACGATTCGTTTTCAGTCTTCTCTAGATATTCAGGAGACGATTCCACATAACTATGATACGCAGCTTTTAGTCAAAGTTTGCCCATCAACACCAATCACTCACTATTGAGACCACCTACTCATGCAAGTGCCTCCATGTCCCCACAGAACGATCGTTGCAATGGAGCAGAAGAGCATAAACGAGTCGGGAACGGAGCCCATCAGCTTCGAGAACCCATAAATACCATGTACTACATCAGCGCTACTCCAGCAATCCAGGTCCCTGCTTTTAGCGGATGAAGATTGTGGATATCAACGCCGCTTGTTACACGCATTCCGCTGTTCCGTACCGACGAAATGGTGAGCTAAAGTATGTGGGGGGCATCATCCATTCGCCGAGATATTTCGTAGACGAAAGACTAATTCCGCCGTCGGGCCTCTCATCTCAAAAGTAGAGGTAGTTCTAGTCATCATTTCAATAAACAATGACACTCGCCAAGTAGCGCGTCAGGCTAATAGAAAGGAGTAATAGTTCGCGTAGTTCGCGTAGCGAGCAGTATATGACAAACGGTTGCAGCGTTGCCACACGAGGGGAGCCAGGAACAAAGGTCTCCTTAGTCTCGTAGCAATCGCCACAACCTGCGAATCATACCTTATCCTAAAGGAGGAGGAGGGCGGGATGATCAAGACCAAGGACTACCGTATTAGACAACAATCAGCCATAACTAAATGCTTAGCCATGTTAGCTCTTCGTAAAGGCATGCGAGGTTAGGCAATCCACGAGGAGATGGATGGGTGGTGCTGAGAGATTGGTTTCTGTTATGTCTTCTATTTCACCAGTTGGAATGTCTATGAGTGTTCCTTCCAGCTTCTCGTAGGGTTTGCTGTCAGGGTAAAGCTTTTCTCAACATCGGGCATATTCGAAACTCACCTCTGTACGCACCATTAGAGTAGAGTGGCTCATGTCCAGTGCAAAGACTCCGTTCGTGCAGACTACTACTGATTCAACCTGTACTCAAAACAATAGTGGTGTCACCAATGTTTAATACTAGTAGTAGTAATACTATTCCAGCCAGCCCTACAACAATCGATACAGTGTGGGGAAGGTCGGTGGATTTCTGGGGATGCATTCGAGTACGTAAGACTTGCATGGAGGATAAACCCACGGCCCACCTTAGAGAACGCGGATGCAGATGCCACACGAAGCTTGCTGCAGAGACCTGAAAATGACAGTCTAGAAATTAATTAGCATTTCTCTCCTTCACTATCTCAAATGCAGTTTCACGCCTGTCATTTGTAGTTTTGTCAATAACGTGACCACATAACTCCACCCTTCCCGCTAGATGGAGCTATTAGTCACTGCTCTTTGTTGTTTACTGCATCTTGTTGGACTTCTAGCGAGAAACTGGGCCATAAGTTGATAATTCTAGACGGTGATTAACCTGGCTCGGAGGTATCGGTTCTGGTGCCGATATGTTATTGCTCACCCACGTATTGCAGGCAGACTGTGTCAATACTTTGCATATGTTATCATCCATTTCTTCTTGGCAATTGAGATTGGATACTTCACTAACGCCTTCACCATCTGGCTACCCTTCAGCCGCGGAAAATAAGCACATTAAACGTCGCATAGCTTCCCGTCACAGATTTCTTAAATGATCTGTTCAATATATTCCCATTGCTACGCGAGATTAGACGCTCTCGGCGTATATGAATCTATCATACCACCGCCAAAATGACAGAGATTCTAAATGGAGGCGGCTCACTACTCACGATTGTTTTGATGACGGCTAGCCTAGAAAAACTATGAAGCTTCTTAATCGGGAATTGTATCTTGGGGTTCTTCAACTTACCTACTTACCGGCCTCTCTACAGGGTGATAACAAGCTTCAGGTCGTATGAGAACATATGGAACGCTCAGAAGGCTAAGCGAGTGTATTATCTGCCCGAGGTGGCATAATCATGTAGAGTTTCTTCTTCATTATTGTCAGTGTTCAAAGTCGTCAACGAATCAAAGAATTGAAAACGTTGAGCACTAATAATAAGACAGCAGTAGGAGAGGCACTATAAGAAGTCGAAGCAACCCGCAGGGAGGCAGCACATGTCATGCACAAGACCCGGTTCTGGTAGCCCATGGAAGAAGGAGTGTCCAATCCGGAAATGCTCAGGCATTGATCATATGGTAGCGCTGGTGCTTGACCTTGTTGAGACACATCCGAGGATGTCGAATCGGAGTGTAGCAGTCATAAGAAATTACATCCCCAATGTTTCTCAACATCAAGATCAGACAGTCGCGAATTTTATGTGCCCCAGTTGTTGCGACGAGGTTGCGGTGTTGACTCAGCGCAGATTTGAGTGTATTCGCATGTACCCAGACCAGTAGCGCTCGACCCCCCAGAAGACCCGATTGCATGCTTTATGTTCAAGAATACAGAGCGAATGCGACAAAACAGCCTTTGGCAACGTTCATATCCAAGTTTGAGAACGTCAAAGTTCTCGGCATGTGTCATATTTGGTTAGTGACTTAAAATAGGAAACTGTCACTTCCAGGACCTAAGCAGAGGAAACGATTTTACGACAGTCTGCACAGCGCGAGAGAACTTTGCAGAAACGCTCTCCTCGGGTAGTATGGTGATAATGCAATGTCGAACAACCGCCACTCCTTGTTTGTCGAGGTACTTGAAGCCGTCTGGCGTCATTTAAAAGCGCTCATGGGAACCGTCTATTTCAACGGAGATGAGACGAAGAATAAGCCTGGAAAAGTGGCCAATAATATTTTCAGCACCACACATCCCCAGAGTTTGAGAACTCTCTAGATGTTGCTCCAACGCTGACACCCGAGGTGAAATATGTGGCGGAGCAGCAAGACACATTGATAAATATCATCTTTGAGTTTACTGCCCTTCTGGATGATTATCATCGCCTCAGACACGATATCGACTCGCTATGAGCGGACTGCGCTGCTGGTCGCCTCGAGCTTGCGGCAGGTTCTGTGGCGACGAATATGGCCTTCAAGTTGGCCCGTAGCATAGAAAAGGAACTAGACCTGCTCCTTAAAATGGGAGGCGGTGCTCTTGTCGCAAATCGATATTTCGTCGCCCTGTGCGCAGCTTTCGGCATTCCCAAGGAGAGGAAGCAACAGCCGGGTGATCCCTACAATCTGGACGCCTACGATCTGGCAGACGCTTGCATGATGAACAGCTTGACAATCCTTGCCAGCTACCTCTCGTCAACGAACCCATCCTCAAAATATCTCCAACTTACAATGGCAGTTTTGGCTGGTATGACGAGAAGATGGGTGGCTCCTCACAGACGAATCGCCAAAAATGGAAGCCAGATATGTCAGCAATTCTCGAAGTCATGCCGGATGTGAGCTTTCCGGCTACGAAGACTGGCCGCGCATCTGTGATGGATGAAATAATCTGTGAGATGTCCTTCTTGATCATTAGGCGAACAAAAGACGTGCCTTATTGGTTGGCTTGGACCCTTCAAATTTACTTGGACATCCTGCAGTCCCTTGGAGGCGAATGTGATCGAGGATATCGAGAAATGCAGCAAGAGTGACTCAGGATTAAGCACTCAATGCTCGCTGTCTCCGCCTCATCCACAGAGCGATCACAAGTATTTGGTGCCACAAGCATATGGGACGAAGACCCAACGTGGGTTGCTCGCAAAGTGATGGTTAATCAGGCGATGTGGCCAAACAGAACTGCACCGCCATTCAAGTCCCTGCGGCGGAATCCCATCCACTGCGGCCTCTTGCTACACAACATGCATTGTAGCTTGCACTTATCTGGCCGGCCATATGCCGCAATGCCCAAAGCTCTTGTGGGAGCAACACAGCTCTACCATGCACTTCGCCAGGAGAAGGTGCTTGCCGACGGCCTCGTGTGGGAAGATCTTGAAACGCTCTAGAAGATGCAGGGTACTCCGACACTCTTTGTTGGCGACCTGCCGATTAACCGCGAGGCTTACTTTGAAACCCTACTGCCTGAGAGCCCACCAAAGGAAAGGCAATCCCAAGATAAACAGTGACAATCGAAGGAATCTGAAGTTCATGGGATACGTTTCCTCACAAACCAATCACCGCCTGGAACATCCTGGAGCGAGTTACCCGTGGTCACCTGCTGCAGTCGAGAACACTGTGATGATGGCATTTATAGACAGTATACAGACAGCAGGGAACACTTTGAAACAGAGTATAAGGAAAAAGTGGCACAAGCAAGGGTTTGTAACCCCTATCACTCCCACGTGAAAGGCGAATTGGTTCGCGAGAAGCTCTCTCTTCCACAAGCCTTGCTGACATGTGAACTAGCTTGAGCATGCTGGACTCCTCCCTCCTGGTTTGATACGCAAGCTTGCCTTGAGCATCCAAGATGAAATCCCGAAAATCTTACTCAACTTGTTCAATATGCACGGCGAAGCATGGGATTTACTCGGGAGGTTGAAAGAAGGCTTTACGAGTATCTCGGGCCTTGGTCCTTTGTCGTTCAAGTCGGACAAACTGCCACTCATGACCGGCCTTGCTTTTCCACTTGCTGCGGGCCAGATGAGCCTGCAGGGTGACAAGAGAATAGAGCAGTCAGGTATGTTGGTGCATATTGCGGCAGATGCCGTGCAGAAAGTTCTACAAAAAGGGCATGAAGGACTATTAAAGAAGCAACAGATAAGGTGGTTCGATTGGAGGAGGTAAACTGTCTCGACTGCGAGAGTAACGATCCATGGGGAGTCAAGAAGCTCAAGCCACTTCTTCGCCGACGATAACTGCTACTAAATTGGGATGCTATGGCCGGTTACTACGTAATCCAGGTAGAGTACCCGGAGGGAATCGAACGCGTGGCGATGCTTTCACAACCAAGTTCACATAGATCCAAGCCATGATGGTCAATTCTCTTGGAGACAACGAGGCCCCAATACTCAGTTATACGCCCTCGTTAGAACAATTGGCTAGGCACTACAAATGCTATCATCGGCATTGGGTGGCTCAAGACGGAAGAAGTGTTGCCGAATGTGCCAGCACAGTTCGGTTGTGATAAGAGGTTAGTGAAACTGCGTCTTATGTTAAACCACGTCGCAAAACTGGACTGAGGGTGGCGCATTGCATGATTGCCTTTGTCCAAATGTCTGCTACTTATATCTATCATTAGACAATTCCCTGGTCTATACACCTTTTTTGCAAAGAACTGTAGCTCCTCTCGTCAATCGGTGTCCCTCAAGGATTTGGAGATCGCGCCCATGCCACCAAGAAGCTCTTCGCTAATTGGCCAGCCAAATCTAAGTGACAATGAGTATTGGGTATCACGGATAGGCGACCTTTCACATGTCATTTTTGGCAATTTTCGATACGTCAGAATGGAGAGATTAGCAGCCGCGCGCCGCGCAAGTCGGCCGTCAAAATTTATTCAACAAATAGAACTGAAGGTGCTTTCCCCAACGGAAATGTACATGCCAAACTTGCTAAATGGACAATTGCTGATATAATATCCCATGGATGACTTTTGGATGTCCTTATAAACCTGGAGCAGCGCACATATTTTCCTTCTGGGGGTGTCATCACTCACTGGGTAACTACGCCTATCTCGAGCTTCTCTATTAGCGGTAATATACATGCCTTCACCATGATAGGTATATACGCCTGGGACTACGTTTGCATTCGAACATGCATATTCTTCCTGCACCTCATTGCACCCCTTAGCGTTACCTATTCGCTCGTCAGCTGCTTAATCCATTCCCCGTTCCATATCCCCCATATGCTGGAGGTGTGGCTCAATCTCGAGGCAGTATTCTACCTTCTCGTCTATCTCCCGCGCAAAAATTACCTTCAGAGAGTCGTGACATATCCCACCGCCGGCCGTGATGATCGCCGGAGGTTGTTCTGGCGTTGTCATAGCAAAATCCCGGATCCGGATCGGTATTTAACGAAATGGTTTCGGGATGCGCCGGTAGCAGAGATTAAACGGGAGAACGTTAAGGACTTCTTCCGGTGGGCGTTCCCAAACTCTGGCGAGCCTGGTCCGGCATATGACGAGGAGCTGGAGCAATATATTGGAGAGATGGAGAAGTTGCTTGGGAGGAAGCTGGAACTTGGCCGCGGTAATGCGCAGTGCCTTAGATTAACACTTGACAAGGTCGAGATGTTACATCGGAGTTTGATATGGTATCTGGTAAGTTTTCGTGGTGGACTATGCAATGAACTTCTCGCCCACAAGTCAGGCAGGTGTACTAACTTGATTCTATAGTGTGTGTTTGTTGTCGATACATTAGTATTCATCTACCTGCGCTCTCACTCCTTCAATTTTCACCGCACGTCATTGTTCCAGTTTCTCGCCGTCTTCCCCACGCGCCTCCTCAATCTCTTCACCACCTATCGTTCCCCTGCGAGAACTCTCACTTACTGGTACCGGCCGCATACTTCCAGGACCAGGCTCCCGGTTCTATTTATACATGGTATCGGCGTTGGCCTCTGCATGTATATACCATTCTTGGCCGACCTTAATGCCGAAGATGACGAGGACCCGTCAGATGGGCAGGTGGGAATTATCGCTATAGAACTTATGCCAATAAGCTCTCGGATAACAGCTGAGGCAATGTTAAAAGATGAGATGTGCAAAGAGGTTCAGTGCATTTTAACAGCGCATGGGTGGGAGAGATTCATACTAGTATCTCACTCGTGAGTCGCCCTCTCGTTTCTCTCGTTTTTTTATGGGGGGGGATTTGTGTCTTGGTCATTGCCGTATGTTAACTTCATCTCTATGCAGCTTCGGAAGCGTGGTTGCTACGCATCTCCTCCACACGCCACAGATCGCAAACCAGATCGGGCCGATTTTGTTTATTGATCCTGTATCATTCCTGCTACATCTACCCGAGGTAGCATACAATTTTGTAAAGTTCCACTTGCATTTACTACTAGTAACGGTCTCTGCTAACCTCGACACTTCAGCTCTGTCGGAAGCCGACCCACCCTAGTGAACACCTGCTCTCCTACTTCGGCTCTAAAGACATGGGAGTCGCGCATACGTTATTCCGACGTTTCATATGGTCCGATAATATCTTGTGGAAGGAAGACATACAGCGCCATCGCGTGGCGGTTGTGCTGGCCGGCAGAGACGCCATCGTGGACACGAATGCAGTTGGGGCGTATCTGACGGGCACAGACGACTGGTCTCTGCAGACCGAAAGCTGGGAAAATGGAGTATGGTCAGGTGACGGGCTGGATGTGCTGTGGTTTCAAGATTTAGACCACGGAGAGGTCTTTTACCGGAGGGGTACGAGAAAGACGTTAGTAGACATTGTAAGGAGATTCGCTGCGGAGGAATAGTTGTATCATAGTGACAGCGACTAAAAGTCTTTCACAGCTGGTGGCTTCGAGTCTTACAGTCCTACGCTCAGAGTAATGAGTGGAGTACGAACGGATGCCCATTGAGATCGATTCGGCAGAAAATATGGCTATGACAATATCAGATGGCATCTCCCGGAGAGCTTCATTGCCGACCCGTCCCTGAGGCCTCTCGGATTGACCCTTGCCAACCTTACTCTACTCTACAGGGAATAAAAAAGGAGTAATGAGCTCTTAAACTCCATTTTTTCTGACGCTGGCTTGAGCGTAGACAATTTGGTTATAACCAGCGGTGCCGCAGTGGCTCTATTCACTTCTCAAATGTCCGCGCAGGATTGTCTCATCATGAAGCAGCCAAACTACGCGACAAACCCAGAGATACCACAGACAATTTGTTTCTGGGCCCGATGATGTATAAAGAAGGATATCAGTTGCTGGAGGGAAAGTCCACAAGTGACATTTACAGGACTGCAGAAGACAGAGTAAACAGACTTAGTGGAACATCTCCAGAGTAGAAAAGGCAGGAATGAGATAAAATCGGAGAGCAAAAAGTCTCTCTGTAGGAGGGTGATATATAAGGCAAGTAAGTAAAGCGAGTAGAGGGCAGGGAGGGAATGACGAGAAGGTATAGGGAAGTTACAGTATTATTAATATACAGTTATAAAATAATAAATTACACGCAAAAGCACGGCATCTAGGAGTCTGCTTAGGGGAATTATAAAATCATGTTGCTAAATCGCTATTATATATTTGACATGACGTTAATCCGGTTTTAAGCCAGATCTAGCATTTATCTAGCGCGCTTATCGCTTCAAACGCGAAACTCGTACTTTATTATAACACTAAGATATTAAATCAAAAACCCTTGCTGAGATTTGTCTCTTAGAGCAAGTTATTAAGTATAAAAAAACTGAATACTGCTGGTATAATAACAGTGAGATTCGGCCAGTTCATTCTGGCGCCAGCAGTCACAATTACCTGGCTTTCAGAAGCTGCTGGTTTAGACACAAGAGACTCATTCCACTGGAAGTGGGCTATGCTTTCTGTCGCTGCCTTAGTCGCCTGCGATAATAAGACTGACTCGTGAGAATCGGTCGGCCACAGCTTGCCAGTAGACGTCGTATCCTCACCATCGTCAGCAATGGGAGTATTACATTCTTTGCAAGATGCTGGCTTCCCAAATGCAGCTCCCACTGTGGCTGTCAGGACCGTGGTGCAAGGAGTTCCGATGAAGAAGTCTTGGCCATAGGATGTTATAGTCGTTGGAGCTATATGACATGTTGCAGTAAATGTTATGGCGGTGGCACGAGTTCGAATAGTCGTGGCCGTATTTGATACGGCAGCTGATATCCTGGCAGGCCTGCCCGTTATACCGAACATTGCTGCATTGACTGGTGAAGCGTTTGGACCTTCAGTAGTACAATTCGTCGCGGTTCTCGAGCCTCTTTCGGTCCAGGTTGCGGCAGTAGCACCTGAACCTCTTCCGTTCCAGGCAGCGGCGGTATGACCTGAACCTCTTCCGTTCCAGGCAGCGGCGGTATGACCTGAACCTCTTCCGTTCCAAGCAGTATTACCCGAACCTCTTCCGTTCCAAGCAGTATTACCCGAACCTCTTCCGTTCCAGGCAGTATTCGTTATAGAAGCAGTGCGAGTATTAGTTCTCGTGGTAGTATATGTGGCTGTTGTAGTTGTAGTATCTGTGTCTGTTGTGGTATCCGTGGCTGTCGTAGTGGTTGTGGTAGTTGCCGTATCCGTGTCGGTTGTAGTTGTAGTAGTAGTTGCAGTATCCGTGTCTGTTGTAGTTGTAGTAGTAGTTGCAGTATCCGTGTCTGTTGCAGTTGTAGTAGTTGTTGTTGTTTCTGTCGCCGTTGCTGTGGTCGTCGTCGTCGTCGTCGTGACGACCAAAGGCGGGCAGTCTAGTCCGGCGTTGACATTATTGGTGTCCAAAGTGACTGCGCCGTTCCTAGCGTAGAGGCCTCCATTTGAACTTGCACCAGTGACCAAAGTGATGGATGTGAGCGCCAACACGTTGCCAACAAAAGTGGTGGTGGTGCCAATAGTAGCCGAGCTGCCCACCTGCCAGAAGATGTTGCAGGGCGAGGCGCCATTGATAAGAATCACGGAAGAAGCGGTTGCCGTGGTCAGTGTTGTGCCTATCTGGAAAACCCAAACACTACTTGAGTCGCCTTGGCCGTCAAGGATGAGAGCACCAGTAAGTTGTGCACTAGTTGAGAAGTGATAGACACCTGCAACAAGCGTCATACCGCCCAGGTCCTGGCCAGTCAGGTCAGTGTCAGGCGGCAATCCAGCCGCAACATTATAAGCAGTCGTCACATCTGCCTGTGCCTGCGCCGCAACTGCATCTGTCATGTGGATTACTCCGTTGACGACTATACCAGGAGGAAAGCCCGATATGGCTGAACCAGGATAGACACCAAGGTTGCCACTGATTATCGAGGGACCAGTGTTTGTCACGGCGGATCCACCAAGGACTGCAAATGACAAGGCGGTCCCAAGATCAACTTGGGCTTTGATAACGCTGGCGAAAGCAAGGGCTGATCCGAGCAAGCGTAAATAAATCATGTCGGTGAAGACTAGATGGGTTGATAAACGAGTGTGGCGGCGGCTAATAGCAAGTATCGGGGAGCCGATATAACTGAAGGAGCGTGATGAGGTTGAGTGCTCCGGCCAGGCGGATACCGCAAGGTACCTAAGTTTTATACATTCTCTAGACAAATCACATTCCTTATATTGAATTGTTATTGGGCTGATTTGAGACTCAATGCCTTACTAAAGAAGGAATGCTAAGCCATGGGTGACTTTTGGTATGGCGGTTGAATCCCTACTACCTTGGTATGAAGGGAAGGGTATTGGTATGCGATAGCATTCTCCCTTCAAGATCGCCTCTAGGCTCCTGATAAATCAGGAGCACTGATAATATCAAACCTTGTTCAACTCTGGAATGAGTATCCGTGACTTCTTTTTTCATATCTTATATTTCTCTTCACTTCTTTCCTAATCAACTCAGGTCCTGATAAGAAAAAGGTCTGGGCATATATACTAGCAGCTAATTAAACATCATTCCCTACATATAGAGGGTATTGAAAAAGTATGTATTAGGGACTTAATTTTCAGGCTTATTCTTAACAGGTGGGGCTGGTGAGGCTAACTGCTAATGTCTGTGATTTAGCATCACTGTTATCGCTAGCTATGTTCTAACCTAATCCAGTAGGGTTCGAAACGCCGCCATCCTTTCCACTTCCCAGTCCCGCAATGACTAATCTTCCAGCTCAACCAGCTCCTAGTGCAGCCTCCAATGCCACGCTATCCGCAGACCATTTCACTTGCACAAGTGGGCTTGCAGTGGGATAAAGCCGTTGCCATGGTCCTCGTGTTTATCTTTGGGCTCCACGCTATGAAGACGTTGCTTCGGAGCCGCGGCTGGACATGCCGCGCCAGCGTCGCACAAGCGTGCAGTCCTTGTGGCCTGCGAGGCTTTGAACTCGCAGCTCACAGTCAGGTATCGCATGCCTACGCTGCGCCCCTCCACGTCCGATCCAGGGAGACAGCTCGGCGGCATAACATTAGGTAGTCGCCGACCAGCTCTATTATATTTGTACATATGGAGCCCTTCTTCGATGACTGCAAGCTTCGAAACGGCCTTGTAGCCCCGAGTTTCGTGACAATTGCGTGAACCGTGACTGCCGAGACGATCTACAACTTGCCCTTTCTAGTTTGTGCATCAGATTCAGTACCATATACGACTGGGCACCTGAGATCAATGATCTTTCCCAACAATCGTTGCGAGGTGGCCACGAGTCTCCGAATAAGCATTCTTGGAGTCCCCACGCCCGACTGGTTTAAGAAGCACTTGATGGATTAGATTCGATCGCTCATAGGAGGCATGGTGAGTTTTAGAAAGGCAGACATCGATTTATCGGAAGAGACATCATGAATACGCTTACTGAGGCTTGGCAGAGGGTTTTCCATGAGGAGTGGCAATTTAAAGACGTACAAGTCTACCAGTACAGCTACCCAGGTTGATACAGTAAAAAGCCCAGCATCCGCAAGCACATACCCATATTTATACAGTAGATCAAGTCAAGTAGCCAGATGGCACTTCCATCCTTTATTATCGAGGTTAACATGAGACCTCCATCTAACAGTCGGCCGAGAGAAGGTCGGCTTGAGACTATAGTACCATGGGGTCTTATAGAAGAAGAGGTTATGGCAAATGATTAAGCTAGCTGCGCCGAAGTAGCATGAGTAACACTTGAATTCTTGCTTTACCTGCATTCATTCAGGCGTATGATTGCGTGACATGAAACAGCCATGCTGTGAGGAGATCCTTTGTTTCTAGCTGATTATATAACATAGGATGTGAAAAAGTAAGAAATTTGCAACAGTAAATTCACAAAAGCGTTTCGGGTAGGCTCTAGACTGCTGGCAGGTGTTGGCCTCATACCGCCAGCTACGCATGCGGCACTGTTAAAGGCCACATCAGCGGCTGCTTTCCAAACTGTCGTCACGTCGGTAATCATAGGAGCTGTCCAATACAGCCGGCAGTCAGCATGGTGAACAACGTATTGTGCGGGCAGTCCATCGTCGACATGGTCCCACGTAACCGCATCCCGCACATTGATCATAGCAGCACTGGATCTGTTAAGCGGCAATGTCGAGTACTGGGAAAAGACGGCTGCCTGATGATTGGTCTTGGCATGGCGCAAGTAACGCGCCATATAGCTGTGAACTATAAAAGGCACCGAGTCAGGTTTTGTCAAGCCGTTCTGGAAGTTGGTACAGAGGGAAACAAAGTGTCGGGAATGATTATGCGAATCGTGGCCCTGGATAGTCACTTACTCTCTTGCCAACGCAGACTCTGCGCACCTTTGACACCGCCTACTCCTTGGATAGGGCCTGCAATTGGGCGTCCGCCCATCGCGACCGACTTAATACCTGCCTGGGTTCGAAGCATTTCCGACAATATGCTACAGATGGAGGCGCACACCCCATCATAGAGGAGAATGATGTTCTCGGCGAGAAATGGCTGAGAAATATTGGAAGGAGATCCGTACCCTGTAACTTCAATATCGGCGCCAGTCCTGTTATTTCCCGTGCGTACGTCTTTATCGAAATTCCACCGTATGAGGTTGGTGTAGTTTGTGTTTTGGTATAGATGCGGTCGAAATTTGTCCTCAAAGCTGGGGAATGGTTTGCCGCTCATGTTGTAGTCGGCTTGATAGTTGAATGGCGATTCCCACTCCCTCAGCAGAGCCGAATCATTATTGACAGAAGGGTTGAAGCCCAATAGTCGGTCATTCACAACCTCTGCCGCAGCTAAGAATCCATCGCTCTCTTTCCAGCGAGATAACGCATTCCCGACTATGTGAGGGAAGAGCTGACGGAAGAAGTCGTATCCCAACACTACATAGCCACCATCGTTTGCTTGCAGATCAACGACGAGTTTAGACTTGCCCGAGCCAGCAGCGTCCTTAATGCACCTCTGAACCACAGCTTGATATTCAGCCATGGAGACGGTGATCATATCGAGCAATGAGATGACAACGACATCGTCAAAACCATCGCCTTCAAGGTAATAGCACGAGGCAACTTTATCTTTTGTGCTTGCCAGCGGAGAAGGGTAACCCAACATGCCTGAATCGGAACGGCTGGGTTTTGTACTTTCGGCGGCGGTTGTCCCAGCGGTGATGCGAGCATCATCACTGGTTAAGCCATTTGGGTTGCAGAACTTCGCATAGAATGACTCGCCATTAGTAACGCCCGTCAAGTTGGCTGTAATTGAAGCCACGTTTTGGATGACTATTTCACTTTTGTTCGCCAAAGTAAAAATAGTGATTGGACCTGGATAGAGGTATCGAGTGCGGCCGCCTTGCGCAAAGAAACCTGTCCGACGATGGACAGCGTGAGCTGCAAGCGAGAAAAACATTGAGTTGAAGATGGCATCTTTGTCCTGGTACCCCACAGCCTGCGATCCGAACTCTTCGATATAAGAAGCTGCGTTAATGCCATTTATGTGCGTAATGCTACTGGCTGCATCCGCGTTGATGATAACGTCTTCTATCATCCTGATTAAAATCGGCAACTTGAGTCGTCTGCGCACAAGCTAAGAGGCGCGGCCTACCATAAAACTTGACAACGGGAAGACTCACGCCGTCTTCACTGATGGACACAAGAGGTGTCGGCCGTTTAAAAGAAAAGACTCTGCTTAGAGCATCTGGGTAGAATAGAAGATGACCGTCATGGCCTTTTGCGATGACGTTGAGGTATAAATCAAGCTGAAAGCTGTACTCGCCGTCGTATTTGTCTGCCTGCAGATCGGCCTTGATCTTAGCAAGGTTGGCGAAGATGTCGTAGCCTTTTGCAAACAACAACATCAGCACTACAATCGCCCTGAAGAAGTGGGATATGGGGCCAACCTGGGAATGGGTAGCCCGCAGGAGGGTGAGCCTTATACGCCGAATCACTCTGCCAACTTAAGTAGGGCACCATAGCATCAACCAGCTCAATGGCGGCATCTTTGCCCAGCGGTATCGATCGCAGGCAGTCGTGTGCAATCTCGGCAGCCACTGTGGGAGTCGCTATACTCAATCAGAGAAGCTCTGCGGCACCATGAAGCATCAGATTCGGAGAGCGAACCATGAGGAGAGTTCGACTTTTGAGCCGCCCAGAGGGCAGAGACGCGGGCGCACGGCGCAGTCGCTGAAGCCACACCGGTTGAGCTGGTCGGTTCAGAGCTGATGAGCTGGGCGATCGCAAGCCATGAGACAGTGAGGCAATGGAAGGACAAATGCATCTTGCCAGCCGTGACTTCATTCGATCCAGAAATATTCAGATGCAGCTGTGAAACAACTGATACGAAGGAAAAGAATTTGTTAGTCTGACGTACGGTTTATTAGCGAAGGATGACTTATGTATACTGTTGCCGAGTGGCTGGCAACCACTGCCAGTAAGCCGCCCCGTCAAGGGTACTATCGCAGGTTGCCCACATAACATTAGCCTGTCATTCAACGGAACCTAACATCTACCCTTCTCTTTTCGGTAGAAAGGCATTCATTATGCTATCCGATGAAAACGCATGAATCCGCATCTTCTGCTCTCAGAAGGTCGAAATGATTTTTGGGGTCAATTGGTAACAACTTTCCAGGAAATGCATGTTGCATCAGCACATTAGACTACGCTTCTTAGGAGAAATTGCAAGCAGGGAAGTCAATCCGCTGACAAGACGCATTGAATACGTAGACTAGGCTATGAAGAAGTTGGGAACTTATGATCAAGTTCAAGTTCATCATCTATTGACCATACACTGTCCTTGTATCATATCTCGCTTTCTAGACGTCTTCAATCCTCAGCCCATCCCGCAACGGAGGTGTCAGTTTGATAAGCCACCAGTTCGGAAGAATCGATATTGCGCTTCTTATTCTCAGCCCATCCCGCGACAGAAGTATCCGTTTGGTAAGCTGCAACCTCAGAAGAGTCAATGTTTCGCTTCTTGTCCTCAGCCCATCCGGCAACAGAGGCGTCGACTTGGTAAGCTGCAACTTCGGAAGAGTCAATGTTTCGCTTCTTGTCCTCAGCCCATCCAGCAACAGAGGCATCGACTTGGTAGGCTGCCACCTCAGAGGAATCGATGCTTCGCTCCATATGCCTACTCCAAAGATTCAGTAAGTCTCGATATTACCGCGCTAATAGAGTATGGCGAGATGCCGTACTTGGTAGGAGCAGCTGATGCTAGAGCAGCCATGGCAACTATGGTGATGGACAGCTTCATTTTGACGAACGTGACTGATTAGAGGTTGAAAGTTACTTTGGGAACTGAGGTGAGATATGAGTGTCGAAAAATCCCATGGGGGGATGACAAGATATTGCCAGGCGCTCCTTATAAGCCTTCCAGAGCACCTTTGTGAATCAATTACCACATAGTCTTGTCGCCAAATAATGGCCCCGAGCTTAGCTCACAGCTAGTGGAGTATGTCCATGCTGAGAGAGTAATGTGACGCTGCATTCCTCAAGGGGAGGGATAGTTTATCGATGCCCCTGTTCTTCCTTGGAAGACGCACTCGGCGTAACGGAACTGGTAGAATGCAGGTTCTTCGAGCTAGCGAATAGCTGACTCCTGGCTGCTCACACTTTCCCTATTACTATGTATTACAGACTATCAGACACTCCTCCACGCATGCCTATGTTTCATCCACAAAGAGTTTGGACTTCGAGGGCCGAGGATTAGTTCAAGTTTGCGACGAGAAAGAGCTAGTCTAGGTAGACACATACTACGTTGTTTCATCTCTTCGTATATTCACGGTTGCCTCTCGCTCTCTTAACCATGTACATCGTCTTGCAGATTAATGTGAGCTGCAATAGAGTGTGGTTCTCTCCGAGAAACGTGATATCAGACATGTGTAAGACCAGAGATGTTATAGAACGGTATGTATTAGCCCTATCATTAGTTTTCTTAAACCCGATGGCCCTGTTCAAGTACCACCCTAAAAGAGCCAAGCTAAGACAGAAGTTCTTGAGAATAGGCGTCGGCGATGCCGATTGAAAAGGCAACATTCTGTCCAAGGTGGTGATGGTTGACTGCTGTTCGTTGTCATCATACATAAAGGCGGTTGGTCAGCGTTGCCGCTTCGCATCCAGAACGATTTCCGCTTTGCGTAATCATATCTAGATGGCGTGCTTGGCTCGACCTATCACATGAGTAGCGAAAAGATGACACTGCAGAATCCTACGATCAGACCTGAGCAATCAATTGGCAGGGGCGACGCAACAATAGCTACCTGCATTTCTTTACGATTCCGTCCAGGTGCAAGTAAATGTACGCTAAGATGAAGACTACAGAAACGCGGAGAACGTCTGCACTTTGAGGCTAGTCTGCAAGTTTCCCTGTACACCATATCGGCATCTCAAAACCAGCAAGAGACTTCATCCAGTCGCCCCTGAAGAATTCACTAAAGATAAAGCAACAGTAATGAACCAGCGAGAGCAATAGTGTATTTATTAAACCATTTTACTAACAAGGCGTTGGTACTGATATGCAGTTCTTCGTCAAGACGAAACCCTGAACTCCTCACAAACGAACTTGCTCCCTCTCCCAGATGTTGATTCAAGGTGAAATCAGAATACAGTGTACATGTGGTTGCAAAATGACAGCGGGTTCGGTTATGCCGGGAGGAATCCAGTGGAAGTAGTTTTGGTACTAGGCGCTTTTGCTGATAAAAGACATTTACTTATCAAGGTAAGGTAGGCTAAGCGTACTCCGGAGGTATGAGTGTGCAAATGGCAGGACAAAGTACCAGCTACTTCTCTGCGGCGATCTTGGAGCTTTCGTCTTAATCATTTTTTACAGCAGGAAGCGATATCAAGATTCATCGCGTACGTACCCTGTGGGCAGTTCAGAAGTCTGGAGATTCTCCAACTATCTGGACTGAAACAACGCCCGGGTGACCATCTGCAACAGCCTTGCTGGACCTTTTGTTCTCTGCTGAACGCAACCCGAGTGACTAGGCTTTTTGCCCCTAGCAGAGGGGCCCCTCCTTTGTGCATGACAGAGTTCTAGACACACCCCTCTGGAGTAGCTTTTGCAATAAGTTGCATTGTGAGAAGCACGAAAACCTCATTGACCCTACCAGCAACTACTCGAAGTTTGGCGCCGTCCTATCGACCATAGTTCATCCTCATCAAACGTCTTATTTTGAAGCTATGGCCCGCCAAAAGGCATCCTGGGTTCGCTTTACCAAATCATGGAATGAGTCTTGGAGCAAGGATGATTCTGCCGCCTCTTCAATCGATGAAGAGTCGACTTACAGCCTACTATCAGGAGACGCCCTCCGACAGCAGGACTCTGCGAGACAGAATTGGCCCCTGGTTATCTCTGTGGCTGTAAATGTCATACTTGTGCTTGGAATTACACTTCTGGCTCTTCGGAAACAAAGCGACCCTGCGCTTCGGATATATTGTGAGTTGTGCGTCTCATCATACTCCTAAGCTACAAGGCTGACGTGTAGAAAAGCTCCTGTGAATCATCTGGTGGAGTATCATGTCACGAACATTTCGACCGGATTTATGACCAAGACTCCATACATGGGATTTCCGAACGACGAGATTGATAAAATGTGGGAAGATCTCTATCAGTGTAAGCTCGAAAGAACCTCTACTGTACAGCATTGATGGAGCTGACACAATGCTTGGTTAAACAGACGGTGACAGTGCCATAACAAAGGAGGAGGCGAGCCGGCTGGCGCTCCCCACTATCAACGAGAGAGGAACCGATAGATATCTCGTGCAGCTAGAGGTCTTCCACCAGCTTCACTGTCTTAACGATATTCGAAAGGCATTCTATCCCGAACGATGGCCCAAGAAGTGGGAATACAATGAAGACGGCACTGTCAACCGAAATACCATGCAGTTCCGTCACTGGGGTACGAGAAGCAGCTACTGGCATCGTAACTACAGTATCTGACAAAATTTTAGATCACTGCATCGATATCCTTAGGAGCACGCTCATGTGCAACGCAGATGTCTCGCCCATCACTTGGCGCCTCAATCTACCTGTCGGCGCCGTGCTCGCTCCAAATCTCGAAACAACACATACCTGCCGTAACTTTTCCAAAATCGTCGAGTGGGCTCGAGCACACGAGGCCACAGACCTGCGACAAGAAGTCACACAGGAAGAGAGGCAGGATATCATCGACAACCCACCCTTTGACCAGACCGCATGGGAAGACCTTTCTGGTTTCTGGGCCGCTTTCCCTGGCAACACATACTTCAAACAGTGGCAGCCTGGATGGAACGAGACAGTGGAGGGGCGTGCTTTTTGGCATCAGTGGAGAATTGACCAGGCCAGGAAGCATGAAGAGCTCCCCGATTTCATTGAGCCGCATGGTCATTAGAGATGTAATTCAATGTATCCAAAATAGAAATCAACAACTGCAATCGATCCTGCAAACTAATTTGGGTGCCTTACACCATTCTCCAGTCACTTGCTCAGCGCCAGTCTGCTCTTTTAGGTGACGGCAAGATCTTTCAGGTGAAAATGCCAAATTGCTTCTTGAAGAGAATATGTAACAGCTAAATTCGGAGCACAGATGACTACCTGATGACAGTCTGAATAGTCAAGGAAGCTTCCTCATAAAGAAGGCTAGGTACCTGTAGGCGAATGCCATCATAGTGTTTATATTCTTACCAAGTCAAATCAGATTCTGTGGTACAATCTTACGTTGAGTGTCATCTAACTTTGCGAGCTGTGTCACACTAAATATATTGAGTAACTGAGGCGAGCACTAGTAAACATCCGAAGGGATCCTTTTCTGGCCGCTTGGTGGCTTGAGTGCCAAAAATTGCTCCTCAGTATATGGTTTTTCTGGGTCCCAACGAAGGATATTTTCGTAATTCATGCATTTGCGCGTCACATTGAAGTCTATGACTGGCGCATCGAACCCCTCAACCCACATTGCGGTATACACATCAGTGCTATATCGGCATTGCAATGTCTGAACCAAGGTATGGAGACAGTGTAAGGCGTGGATTTCGCGTACTGCTTCACGGCCTCCATAGTAATGTTCTGCATAAATCCACATTCGAAGTTTGTTCAGACAGTGAATGTCATGCTGCCCTTGATTTGCTGCAAGATACTGACCGACGCCATAACCTGTGTATCCATCCGCGTTAGTCTCAGTTTAACGCTTCAAAGGCTGCAGTCGCTCACTCACCCCAGTCCAGAGGTGCTTCAATCAACACACTTGGGTCTTTTCCGATACGGCGAACTTCATCTTCTCCTACAAGAAAAAGACGATCTCCTTTATGCAGGCGCTCCCACGCATTGTCCACGTCTGGGGACGGCGGCTCACGGTAAATAGATGGACCATTAACATTATGCTCGTTGATTAAGGGCGTCTGGATCCGTTGCTCATGCAAATCGATTTTGGTCCGCGTTAGTAGAGGAGCTGTTAGATGGTTTTAGCAAATGTATAACGTCTTGGACTGGAAGGACACTTGGCGACTAACAGTAACCGTTAACTGCGACAACTAGTTCGTGATCCGTCATTGGCGACTTGAAGATCCATGCGTAAATGCAAAGCGAGAGAGCGACAGCAAGAAAGAGACAGTCAACCACAACCAGCCACAGAGTTGGCTGATGGAAAATCCGCGAGAACGTGGAAAGCCGTGAGACCTTTTGAGGGGGAGAATCTGTAACTTCACATAATGTCTGAAGGTCACGTCTCATTAGCAAAAGATGTTTCAGTAGCCGTTCTGGGGTTCCTCACCGAAACAGAGCTGCTTGGCCGGCTCTCACCAGAAATGAGGCGCTCAACCTCAATCTCATCCTTCCCGAGAGGCGCGTAGTGCCCCCTTGAATCCATGTTGTTGAGGTTGAGACCATATCGACCACTTCCTGCGCCTCTCAGGACGGGGTATGCTAGCCTGTGTAATACTTTCGTACGGCCGAACATACTGTACCATACTCCAAGATTATCTACACACCCTCTTCGCAGTTTATGCTCCTTTACCCCTCCCCTGTAAGGAAAGCAGGCACTAAGGTTGGTTAATCGGCGATGTAACATGGAGCTGGCGGCATCGAAGGATTCGAATGTTGGTCAGCATTGATGAAAGAGGAATGACCGGATAGAAGTCCCATCGATAGACTCTTACTATCGCGTATGCAGAATTATGGCACCCCGGCGTTGTATGGGCTGACACCAAAATCGATGGGCGAGCAGTTGAATCTACCAACTCAGGAGCGCGGGCGTCCGGAGCCACTGTGCCTTGTTCTTTCAACAGGTGATACCTGGGGTTCAATCCATAGTCTCGAGAAAGCATGGATTCTATCGAGATTGACGAAGTTGTGAAGAAAACCAAAGCGTCAGTAAGTAGTGATTTACCATTAACAACCTTCTAGACTTTGAGATTTATATACCTTCTACTGACTTTGGCATCCGCGAGATAATGAAGACTACCTCACGCCAATCATGGTTGACTAGATACATTGGACTGGCCTTTCTCATTCACCTCTGTATCGTCTTACTATCATCCGCCCTCATCTGGGCCTCTTGTAGCAAAATATTCCATCAACCGACAGACCATGAGCTAATCACAGCGATCAATGGGTGGTGTAAGTAACAGTAGAGAGTCAAGCAAGGCTATGGATTACTGATGGTTTGCAACTTTCAGCGCCCATTCTGGACCGACGCAAATTGCACCTCGAACAGAGATGGCTTAAAAGCGCATTTGTGAACAACCACAACACCCCACCATCTATTCTTCGCCAGGAGCCATCAAAAGATGTTGATGCAGCTTGGGAGTATTTACACAGGAATGGACGTATTTTCCTGATTACGGCAGACGAGGTCGAACGTCTTGGAAAAGATCCAAAGGCCGCCGTGATAGCTCCTGATGAATGGCGTGAGTATAAGCTTTCTCCCCCACCATTCCTCCATATCTTATATACTTACAATAGATCATTCAGACAACGGGGAAGAGAAGTACATCGCTATCACTCAGTCATCGCATGACCTGCACTGCCTCAATATGATACGCCGGGGAATGTTCAAAGACTATTACTTCAACGGCACGATGAGCTGGGCTCTGGAACAGCATCTTATGCACTGCTTGCATTCACTATTGCAGTCACTTCAGTGCAGATACAGCACAGACATCTACCTATCCGCATGGGTTGAGGGTCAGGATTTTGCTGTTGTCGACTTCAACATCAGTCGCCAGTGCCTCAGTTATGACGCAGACATGAATGAATGGACGCCAGAAACAGAACATTCGGAGAAAGAATTCTACAAGTTGCGTGCTCCTCCTGGGGCAGACTTGCAGCCTGCCAGTGTATTCTAGCGAAGGGTTGGGAGACATTATGCGAAAAATGACTAGACGCTGGCGTGCATTGCATCGTGCAGGACAGCTCTTGAGAAAGGTGTAAAAGGGTGAAATGCAAATATACTTTATCAATTGAGCTACTACTTAACAGCTTGCTCTGACTTTCTTATTTCCTTCATATAAACCAAGTGCATATAGCTGTCAATTTCGATACGTTTTTATACGCCTTCGGAGACACTGCAGAGTAAATACAAGTTATAAAATTCTTGGACTTCTATAACATATACTACGCACCGAGTATGCTCTAGATAACCAGCTGTCGAGTTCAGCACAACAACAGCCGGAGAGGCAATTATTTCCGTTTATGGAATGATAGAGGGCAAGTTATGACGCCTTGAATATATTATCTAACTATGTCCTGACTCACTCGAAGTGCATCCGGTGGCACAGGCGTCGTCGCAAAATCGACGTGTGACCTCTGTGAGCTCGGCTCCCAGTGCAAGTAATCGTCGTAGTCTACGCAACGGCGAGTAATGTTAAAGTCTACTACAGGCGCATCCTGATCCTCCACCCAACTGGCGAGATAAACATCTGTGCTATACTTGCATTGCAGCGACAGCAGGAGTGTCCGCAGACAGTGCAGGAAGTGCGCCTCTATTATAGGACTTTGCAACTCTTTGCCGTAGTAATGATCTCGGAAAATGAATCTGCGCACATTGTCCAGACAATGTATATCGTGGGAGCCTTGAATCCAAGCAAAGTATTTCTCATCTCCGTTTGCTAAGAAAGTCAGCTATCTGCCATCATACTGCGAGAGACCAGCTCAACGGACCTTTCACGTCTGCTATATGGGCTGCTGTCTCAGGGTCCTTTCCGAGCTTCCGAACCTCATCGGCCGTT
Source organism: Trichoderma citrinoviride (assembly GCF_003025115.1). Lineage (NCBI taxonomy): Eukaryota > Fungi > Ascomycota > Sordariomycetes > Hypocreales > Hypocreaceae > Trichoderma > Trichoderma citrinoviride. The sequence continues at coordinate 92,398 of NW_020194732.1, forward strand.
ATGAGAAAGTTGCGGCCCCCGTGAGTCAAGTATGTCCACGCAGCATCGACATCCAACGAAGGCTTTTGTCGATGGATAGAGGGCGGCGTGTTGTGCTCATTGAATAACGCACTGTTCAGCTGTACGTCGCGCATATGGACCGTCAAGCGGTCGAGAAGGGGTGCTGAATGAACCTGTGAGCTTTCAATGTCAAGCTTGAAACCTTTTTATAAGCCTACAATACGTATTAGACCAGACAACGAGCTCGTGGTCAGAAGGTGTATGAGTGAGACGCCGCCAAGAGGACAGCAGCATTACTACGGATATGAAGAAGACAAGGCCCTCAGCGACGGCGATGAAGTAGAGCCAGCATTTGGACGCTCTTACTTCTATGAAAGAAGCCATGACTGTATCAATGAGCTTGCACTGTAGAAGCTGCTGTGATATCATACGAGTATCAGTACTGGAACAGTTTCAATCTGAATGGCAAATGGATTCGACTTGCAGTCAATGATCCTTCATGACGAGGACTCGATAGAACGTAAGCCTTTCCCAATTATCTCATGTATTAGGTGATTTCGAGATCGAAGCACGACTGCTATTCTACAAATTTCACCATCTTGCTCTGAGAATTGTGGCGCAGAAAGCTCGCGTAATTACTGACCAGAGGCTTCCACCTTATCAGGTCAATAATCCTTGTCGATGCACATCGAGCTATTTATGCATTGAACCTTTGTGGCTCGTGACAGAAAACGAGATCTCTCATGGTATAACCCATCCATGACGTTCATTATAGGCTGCAGCTTTCTTCGAGTAGCAACACAAGCATCGTGACTTGCACACCCCTAATATGCATGCCTCGCCAAAATATCTCTTTACGTTGGTTCTCTGCCGGCTTGTGCTGAAGGATCAAATCCTTGTGCTGGCGACATATGAAGCTAAGACAAAGTTCGCGCCCAATACGTCAATGATTGTAACCTCGGGACCCGTGAGAATGTTTGACCCGGTATCTCGGCTTGTTGCGACTCACGAACCTGTCATTTTCTTAGTAAATCAGTCAAGGCGAGACGTATGTACCCAGAGGTATCCATGTAAACCCCGGCGTCTCCTTCGGATATAAGCTTTTCACGGCTTAGACCAAGCCCCCGGTACTTTGTATAAGCGCTGGGATTTTTTTTTCGCACAGATAGAGTCAGCGTTGCAATCATCGGCTCCTGCAGCATGACCAAGGCCACCCCTGTTAAATCTCAATCCCCACTTTTGTGCCTGCAACGACTTGCCTTACACGAAGTGCTCTCAATTTCCCTCGACTCCATCTATCCTTTGACGTTGTTCGCAATTCGACACATGTCTTGCTGAATATGGACACTAAAGGTCGTTATAGGCTTGTTCGAGACGACTTCGAAGGGGGAGTCGTAGTTTCATCGGACGCTCAGCCATTATTCACTCAATGGCTTCGAATCGGTGCTGCAGTTGACGTCTGCCTTTTCAGTCTCGCGATTGCTGTCTCCTTCTATTCTCTCTTGGCTGTCAAACATCTGGATGGGCACGATCTCGTCGTAGCCACAAATTCTTACTGTAATGTCCGGCCTATTACCACTTCAAAGTTTATTTGCTCACATACCGCCCATCAGCGCCACTGCTCGATCGTACCACAGTCACATTTGAGACAGGTTGGATGAAGGCCGCGTTGTTGAACCGACATAACCCAGGAGGTCCTTCAATCTATGCAGAGCCGCCATCCCCTGAAGTCGACCAGGCATGGCAAACTTTATACGATGGCGGCAGGTTCTTCCTAATCGAAGAGCATGAAGTTCGTCGAATGGGCAAAGATCCGGACTATGCCGTCAAGGCACCAGAACAATGGGGTACGTTTGACATTGGCAGTGGTCTTTTGCTCTGGTATTAATATTCCTATCTCCAGGCATGGGTAGCAACCAATATCTTGCCATCAGCCAAGGCCAGCGTGATATTTACTGCCTGGACCGGTTACGAAGGTTTGCATACGTAGATTATTACTTTGGTAATAAGACTGACGAAGTGGAACTCGATGCTCTGCAATGTCTTCAGACAGTTCTACAAACGCTACGATGCAAATGGAGTGTAAACCTTTACACAGCTTTCTGGGTGGAAGGGTTCGACAACGCAGCTGTGGATTTTAATATATCTCGTAAATGCCAGTCCTACGATAGCATCAAATCATGGCGTCCTAAAGGATACTTTACCGAAGAACAATTCGTATCTCTACGGGCGCCGCCCGGTGCTAGAAGGATGCCAGCAAATATGTACTAGTAGAATAGACAGAGTATTATTTCGTTATGAATCTGGAATGCAGCACACGAGGAAAAACAACTTTTTATGATTTTTGCGAGTTTTGTTTCTTTCATTGCGTTGTGTTGTGCGTGGTGCCAAAAGCGAGTCCAGCTCTTGCTTAGTATGATCCTCTCTCTCCAATACCTATATAAACGTAACGTTCCTGCTGAAATTTATCAGCTCACTAATAACCACCTCTTTTCTACCAGCCAACAGCCACACCTTTCTCGCCGACTCTTGTGCTTCTTCCATAGAACATCATGGCCGAATACTTACACCGTTTAATCAGAGACAACAGTTTGGGGGAGGTGAAGGAAGCTGTGAAAGCAGGAAGCCTGATAAACCAGTTCTCAGCGGTTGGGCTTACCCCTCTTGCGACAGCGATTGTGTGTGGGAATTTGGCTATTGCACGACATCTTCTCGAGAAAGGAGCCGACACCGCGCTGGGATACAATTCGGAGCTGTGCCTAGACAAGAGTCGCGTTCAGTCTGATTTGCCCGACATTTGTCCACCAATCCATATTGCGTCCGCACTCGGATTGGCGGATTTTATCCGGCTACTTGTCGAATATGGTGCAGATGTCAACGATCCCACCGCAATTGAATATGGCGCTCAGATGCTTCCTCTGTACTTGTCAACGGGGGATGCTACCAAAGCGCTGATTGAGCTTGGCGCAGATGTCTGTCGTAAGAACGCAACTGGCTTCACGCCATTACTGCACGCAATTGCGCGAGAAGACATTCCATCTACCAAACTGCTCGTGGAGAACGGCGCCGATGTCGAAATCGAAAGAACAACGCGGTATCGACTCAGGACTGCTGCAGAAGAGGAGCGCCTTGTAGAAGGCTCGTCCTCGCCACTGATGGTCGCTTGCCATCAAGGACGACTGAGGTCCACGTCTGCCCAGATGATACAGATACTCGCCGCTGCTGGAGCAAACGTCAATCGGCGCTATCAGATAAAGGACACTGAGAACCATTTCAGCTTCACTGCTCTCTCTCTCATCTGCGGCTCCCGAACCCCAGCGCCTGTCTTAAAAGGTGCTTATGCCAAGAAGGAACAATACGGCGAAAAAGAAGTGGCAGCAGTTAAAGCGCTTGTTGCTGCTGGCGCGGATGCCAATAACCCTCCTGTTATCGGTTATTTATGCAAAGGGGAGTTGCCTTTCTCAGATTTCAAGTGGCGCCTGGAGGTAATGCAAACGCTTGTTTATCAAGGCTTGCAGCTCACTCTAGAGAGAGCTCCCACAGCTCAATTAATACTCACAACATTACCTGCAAAGCAGCCCGAAGGCAGAAGGCAGTTTAATATAATAGAAGAATTACTAAAGAAAGTAAGTAAGGTATAGATTACTATAATAAAGAGTCCTCCTATTTACACTATAATAAATTCCTATTTAAACTATAGTAGTTTATACTACTAACTAAACTAACTCTTAAAGTAATATATCTTATGCCTAAGTATTAAGATATAGTATTATATACTAAAGGTTATTATTATTAAGGAGATATTATAAAGTAAAGGAGGGTATATAAGTGCTTTATACCTAAGGTTAAAAGAGAAGAGAAAAACTAAGTAAAAAGGTTTTTCTCTTTTTTATTTAATTTTACCTTTAAGCTTATAAAAACTAGCTATATATAATATAATAAACTAGGTTTTTATAATTAATAAAATCTACAGGTGCTTTATACCTAAAGGTTAAAAAAGAAAAGAAAAATATAATAAACTTATAATAAACCAGCGTTCCTATAATTAGTAAGAACACATGTTTCCTAAGGGATAAACCGTTTAAGTAAATAGCTTTAATTAAGAGAGCTATTTAGGTTTATATTAGTAGAAAGTTAGGTTAGGTCTTAGGCATAGTAAATAGTTATATAGCTAGTAGATTATAATAAACTAATTCTAATCTAATTACTATATTAATAACTATCTACCTAAACTATTTAAATAAGTGTTATAAATAAATCCTTATATAGCTAGTTATCCTGTCTAGATTATTTAATATTTAAATAATCCTATTCCTAGATTATTTATATAAGAGATAATCTATCCCTTAAATTATTAAAGGATTTAATAATTTATTCTTAATTAGCTAATTAGTTTAATATTTATTTAGTACTATCTGCTAAGGGTAGTCCTTAGTTATAACTATAAGTATTAGGTTATAATATAATGTCCCCCTCTTATAAGCCTTGTCCTTAAGGCCTTGCCTAGTATTCTTATATAATCCTATAAGTGCCCTGCTCTTTAATAAGTGTGTTTTTTATCTTTTTATTTTATTTTATTTATATGCTAACTTATTTTTAATAATAATAAAAAGAGTGAGAAAGAGTCTTTATTTAAAAATAAAAAAGCATAAGAGTCTTTTTAATTTTATTATTTATAGCGCTAAGAAAATAGATAAGCATTATTCCTTTTACATTTCTAAAGACTTTAAAGAATATCTTTTATCTACTATTAATTTATTATATTATTCTAAATATATATAACTAAATAAATCTTATTATAATATTTAAGGTCTTACTGCTAATTAGCTTAACTAAGTATCTGCTTAGCATTTTTATTTAGAAGAAGAGCTTAAGTTTATTAAGGATGCTCTTACTAAGGTAGCTGTAAAGGTATTATAACTTTAAAAATAGAAATGATTATAGTATAAGCAGATATATTATACTATTATATAAGGTATTATAAATTTAAAAAAGCTAGATTATATTAAGTGTAAAGAGGCAGAGGCCTTTTATTAAGTAATAGCATCTATGCTTAATTTAATAAATTCTAATGTCCTAGCTTCTTTTATTAACTTTATTAATTAGTCTTAATTTAAGTTAAATCCTTCTTTATTAACCTTTACAGGTTTAACTGCTAATAAAAATTATTAACTAAGGCCTTTAAGTGTTTAAGATGCTTAATAGGTTTTTAAGTGTTATTAGCTTTATTATAATTTTTCTATTTTATAAGATATTTTAGCTATTAGGTTTCTTTATTAAATTTTATTTAAAGTATTTATTTAACTTTATATTTAAGTTCTTTAC
>NW_020194733.1:0-8271 GCF_003025115.1 Trichoderma citrinoviride
GCCGCACTTTGTAGAAGTGTTCAGATTGCCGGATGGGGTATATCGCATCAATCAGGTGCGTGGTCGAGTCAATCGCCATATCCCAAACCCGCACCGCCTGTGCTATGGCCTCTGGAGCATCCCATCTTCGATCGCCCTCGGCTAAACGAGAATTCTCTAGGTCTATAGCGAGTTCGCGACCTCGTGCCAAGAGGTATCTCAACGCCGTCTCGAAATAGAGCTCTAAAGCTTCGGACTTCTGCCGCAAGGACGGGCCTTGGTCGACAGACAGCGGAGATAGCTTTGGATGTCTTGCGTCTTCCGCCAGCGCAATGGGTAGTCGTGGTTGCTCCTGAGAGTTGTGAAGGGTAACATTATTACGAAGAAAGCTCTGAGGCAGTTCGACGGGTGGCAGAGCAGAGACCTGTCTCCGCCGTTGATAGCGGGTTCTTATCGAGGCTGTCGCGTGCCCTCTCGAGCGTCCGCCGGATGTCTCCGTGCCAGGTTGGTTCTCGATCTCATCATTGTGATCTGTCGTGTCTTCGGCAGGCTTGGCGCCGTTTCCTCCGCTCCGATTGTTCAAATGGATGGCAGACGTATGTATGGCGCGTGGAATGCGAGATGATAGCCTCACGGTCAATGCAACCATTGGCAGGATTCCAGCAGTCTGCATCCCCATCCGATTGAGTACGGAGTAGCTGGCGAAGGATGCCGTGCAAACCTCACCATCAAGCTGGGTATGACCGAAAAGAGAGATATCACGTCCAGCACCTAGGTACTTGGCTGTTATAGACACATTCGAAACATGGGGCGGTACCTATGGAAGGCTCATCGGAAAGGGGGCTCGATATACACAGTCTTCAGACAGAGCAAATCTTCCGGTCCAACATTTGCTCGCGGTAGCGCACAGCGTATGCGATTGATATTGTAAGATATGTGGAAACATTTCTATAGTGGGGCGGACGTCCAAGAGGTCAAGGGTGGTTGATGTGGGGGAGGCGGCACTGTGCATGGAGTACGTACCTACCTTACCTTACCTTACTCCGTACCTTACCTCTTGCCCATTAAAGTTGGTGGAGCGCGTTTCCATTAACGCGTCAAGGTCGAACAATCTCTCTATTCCAGATCATGGACGCGGACAATGTCTGACTGGAGGGAGCGTGGAGAGGTGCCGGATTCCCAAGAAGAGAGCGATGACTTCTCCAGCGATCTCGAAACACGACTACCCGTCACAGCCTCTATCGCTGAAGCCCAGGGCACAGAGGACATCTGGGCATTTCCCGGATCAGACGATGAAGAGCAAGGCAACATCCCCTCCGCCGCGGATGTCCCGCCATTCTCAACAAGACCGAGTCTGCGGGCAACTTCGGGATCCGTGACTATCTCTTTGGCTCCTGCAGAGGACAACTTCCAGAGTCAGGAGCAGCTATCCCCTCCGAAACTCCCAGAGACAATACCTTCTTCTCCTTCCGCATCTTCACCTGACGAGGTAGTCTCCCGCCACAACCAAGAGACAGCGGATGCTCCTAGCTTACCAAATGGGAACGCGATAGCCGCGAGCAGCAATGATGCCGCTAGCTTTGCCTCAGCATCTGCGGTCTCTGGCGAACAGCCAACGACAACTCGGGCCAACGTGGCTCACCACCATGCTGCCGAGTCGGACACTGCAGATGCAACGACTCGTTATGGACGAAGATTGCGACCTCGAAATCTGATACAAGAGAAGCCATACTTTTACGATCGGGTGACCTACAGCAATGCTTTTCGAAAACACGGGCTTATACCGGTAAACGTGGTCACCGAATCGGAGAGACGCCAAGATCCAGAAGCTTCGTCAGATGCCGCCTCATGGGATGGAGACTATGATCAGGATAGCCAGGACATTGATCTACCGCCAGAAACCGATAAGACAGCAACTGGCGGCTTCGCAGCACCCTTGCGAGAGCTTGATATGCCAGACGCTGACCAACCTTTTCCACGCGTACCTCAGCCACCTGCTCGAGCCATCATTTCCAGTCTACCAAGTTCCCCAACAACTGCAGCCGATGATGACCAAGATCTACCGGACTTGGATCAGCTCCTGGGACGGCCACCTACTACCAGAACGAAAAAGTCGATGTGGGGGGCTTCTCAGGTTCAAACTTCGACACAGAGGTTTCGGAGGCGAGATATTATCTACAGTGACTCACCAGAACCAAACTCTGTCGTTGGCCAAAGGCCAAAATCCGCTGGCTCATTTCAAGGTGGGTCTGACTCAGAGACTCAGCAAAGCGTCCCGAGGGAAGTCATCAATCAGCAGGCGTCTTCACCTAAAACGCCTCCAGGACCTTCAGGTTCTGATTCTGTAGTGTCCATATCCCCCCAGGAAATCGACAGGCAAGATGAGCACAGCCGACAAGAAGGTCACGAAGGGTCTGAAAGCAGGAGCGAGGCCGAGAGTGATACACACCAAGTGGTGACTCAATTCAGGCGGCGTATCCGAGGTGTACTGCCCGCTTCTTGGCTTCGACTTGATCAACAGACGAGTAAAAATGGCTCTGGTCGGAGTCCCAAGAGGAGGCCCCGGCATCATTCTGCTCACCAACAACAACGCGGAATCGCTCTCACCAAAACGGTGACTCACGGTGCTCTTTCTTCCACTGCGATTCCATTGAGCCTAGATGAAGACAGTCCCGTCCAGTACACAACCGACGACATGCCTGAGCCTCAGTACAGTATAACGCCGTCGCAAGATTCAGAGCGAGAGAATGAAGGGCTGAGCGACGATTCAGTCGCGGAGGAGGACTACATTAGTCCATTGGCCGTTGGTAGCAAGCGTCAGCTTCGGCTTTCTAAGGCATCAAAGGGGAACAGGAAACGAGCCAAAGTCTCCGCCGGATCCCGGAGTCGGCTTGTGCGGGCCCATTCAAAGCAGCAGGCGATCACAGGCTTTCTCCAGACTCAGACCCGCGACAGGGCCAAGTCATTGCCGGCCGACCACCTGTCTGATGGTTCTCAGCGAATTCCAGACAAGCCCCGTCAGAAAGCGGTTGGCAGGCCAAAGCGTCGCCCTCAATCCCCTGTCTTGCTAAGTATTCTCGATACAATAGAGCCAGATGCTCCTAGATTCATGCGCATTGCTGCACGCTCCGCCAGGCAAACCCTCACTCAGGGGCGTAGTAGTGTGCAGCAAAAACGTATCAAACTTGCTACCAGGCAAGACCAAGTAGATGTCTTGTCTGTTATGGAGAAGTGGAAGTCGGGCCTGATCAAACAGCGGCCTTCCGTGACGGCAGCCAGCCAGTCATATCGTAAGCGGCACCAAGTTACAAAGGCGAATCAGAAGTTTTCAAGTAAAGGACCTTCCTCCAGCGTTTTGTTCAGTACATCCAGAGGCACTTCCCGCAAACTCGTTGAGTGCCGTGGCAAGAGTGGTTCCGTCAGTTATCGGCGAAATGGCTCAGACACAGATGTCGACACGACTTTGACGTCTGCGGCGGGCGTGGGCAGCTTTCTGCCTTCGCTTGCTATAAGGGAGGCTCAGTTAGAAGTGGCTGAGGAAGCAGGGGAAGCCATGGTTTCTTTTCGCTCGAGAAAGGGGGCACTGGACCGCATTTTTAACAAGCAAAGACGAAAGAAACCTGCTCTGCATTTGGCTGAGAATAGCAACACCGACGGCCCTAGCCACAGTATTACGGAAGCCTACACCATGGGGCACACACCCTCCCGAATTTCCCAGGAGCAAGAGCGAAAACAGAGGCCGCCGAGACTTCGCAAGAGCATAAAGCCCACTCGACTTGATGTCACAGCACCTCAATATACACGTGCTGGCGATCCTCTTCCGGTGGCCTCATATGTTATCGCCGCTGACGGTCCATCAGAGAAGAGCAAGCTCTATGGCCTGGGCCCCTATGGTACACGATATACTCATCATTTCGAGGTATTTCCGCTTGCTCTTGGAGTCCAGTTCCATCCCTCGACGCTGCTTGGCAGTGGCGTCTTCAAAGCTGTTGTCGAAGATTCACATGTTGGAAAGGCCAAGCTGGACTCACGATTCTCCATCAAGTTGGATGACCATGTTTTCAATCTAGATTCCTGGACTCCTCATGTGTCTTCTGAAATCGGGCTTTTCTTTGATACACTGGCTGGCTCTGTTCTTGACATAATACTGGCTGGGCGACTGGAAAAGAGCCAAGAGGAGAAGGTCATCCGCGGCACCATCAGTGCCACTCATTCCGTCTTTGAATACATGCAAAAGGTCCTCGATACACCAGAAACGGAGTCACTAACACCCCCTCTCATACCGCGGCTACAAGAGGTTTTGGGCAGCGTCATTCATCGACTCGACAAGGGTCTCGCGCAGTTGTCGTTCTTTCATGCCTCTCATCGTCAACTTATACTCAATCTCTTGGATAGAGTGTTGCTCATGTCCTTCGCAATGACTCGATACTGTCAACGCACGCCGCAACTCCTGGATGAGCATTCTGGATCACAACGTTTCATGTTATTACCGGCAGGGTTGATGATTTCGGTCCTTCTACGCTGCGGCCTTGATCCAATTCAGCAGGTTTACAGAGACGTCGGTCGTCCAAATCGTCGTGACCGCACCTTGGAGAAAGGTGCTGTTGAAGTACACTCTTGGACCTTGCTAATTAAGTTGTTCAGACATGCAAGTTCACGACAACTGTCTTTCTGGAGCGCATTAGAGACAGCCATACTCACGCCCGAGGTTCTCTCTGGCACAGACGCTCTCGAATTTGAACGCATCTGGGAGACTATGTTCACCCTGCTGCCGCTTTTTGAGTTTGATGACTCTGGGAGAATAGCTACCAAGGTACCGCACAAAGCAGAAAATGAAGGCTGGGCAATACCTCAGAAGCTACTCCGTCGTGTTTTCCAACTCTACCAAGATAACGAGCAGCAGACCGCGAGCTTCAATAACTATTGTCGGGCTCTCATCTCGCGATGCCACTACTTGGTTCGCCAATGGGGTTGGCTTCGTAGCGCGTCCGTTGTTGGTGTTATCTTTGACTTCTTCGGGTCCCGGAGCTTGGCACATCTCCGAAACGAAGAAGTCTACCAGTCACCGCGATTCCTAGAGGAACTAGCCGAAGAGCCAGTTCTCGAGGTTGAAGCAGATGACTTCTGCTTTCACATATTTCTCAAGCTCCTTGCCCTAAGCATCAAGAACCTCAGGCACTTTGGCTCCCAGAAAGACATTCGCAATCTAGTAGCCCGAACCATACCGAACCATAATCGCTCCTACCTCAAGGAACATACCGTTCATGAGCGAGATTTGGCTGCTTTGAGAAACCATCATGATCTCATCGGTACGCTGTTCTGGGCGGCACCACCTGCAATCCGACCTTCGGTAGCCATCATCGAGAAATTGGTCGCTGCCGCTAGCTCTCACAAGGAGGCATGCCTGATCAATATCAGAGCATGGGCTCAACTTGCGCGGTTCGTCGTCTCATCTGGTGAGGCGAAATCATCTTTCAAACCCTTTGAGGAATGGAGGGATGCCGTCTTTCAGCAAATGCTTGTGCAGTTTGGCAATATCGCGGCAGATGTCCACCTGCAACAGGTAAATCTTTCCGAAGATAAGAGTAAGTTTATCACGCAGAGTGTTGTCGATGCCACAATCAAGAAGAATAAGGCAGCGGTGATGGACGTTATACGTCTATCGCTCACAGCCTCGTTAGATGTTATCAGATGTGCTCCAGACTTAGAGGCAGCAACACACTGTTTGAGCACCCGTCACCTGAAGCAGGTCTTCGAATACTTCAAAGTGTCGCCCTTCGAACTGGATTGGTCGATACTGCGCACAGCGCTGACCATCTTGGACACCTTTGTGTCGCGAATCGAGGACTTCAAGGCGAGCCACTCCAACCAGCAGAGTGAAAGCCAGCTCTTAGAATCGGCGCAAGCGGACGAGGCTTTCTGCGCCCTGGGGCAAGAGATATCTCACAGTTATTTCTCAATGGCCCGATGCATCTTGTCATTACCGACGGAGGGGTCTGGCTTTCGAGGATCGCCTACGGCTGACAAGGCTTGGTGTGTTAGACAGGTCACCACATTATCCGCGAGGATGGGCATTGGCTTCATTAATGGTAGCCTAATGATCAACGGTGACCTGTTCAAGCTGTCGGATATGTTCAAGAGCGGCAATTACTGCTTGTTTAGTGGCCAATTACAATCTATGGATCCTTCACACAGACAACATCTTATCCTGTTCATATCGACGCTGCTGAGGTACGAATTTGACGATTTCTCCGACGTTGATTTCAACATCTGTGAGGTGTGGATTCTGGCATTGGTCACGCCCATCGAATACTTGAGGTATGAAGACCTCATCGATATACAGCGGCATTGCTATACCAACGGGTACATCCCTGACCGCATGGTCGAGTTACCAACTCAGCCAAGCTACAAAACAAACCATCTCTTGTTCGAGTTTGCGCTTTCGTCAATGCGCAAAAAGCTTCGTCGCGCTGGCCCTCAGGCTCGCCGAGTTCTTTCCATTGAATACTCGAGGACCCTCAGGCTCGCGATGGGACAGATGCGAAACGACCTGAGTGTGACGTATGAGAATACTTTGCAGCATCGGCAGTACGTCGAGTTCGTTCAAGGCGTTATATCATCGATCAAGGCACACGGATCCGACATATGCAATATAGACGGCTTCTTCCTTCAGAGCAGCAGAGAATATTATCACCCGCCCATTCAAGATCCCCAGCTTCAGATTGCAGGTATGCTTTCGTATGGCATTCGCATAGAAGAGGGTGATCCTAGGGCAGCTCACGAATTGTTTTACCTCCTGTTCAATAACTTCAAACATGCCCTGAGGAAGGGAAACCTAGCACATGATGTTCGTATGCTTCGAGAAGCCATGAAGCATAAGAGCATACTGGCCTTTGTTCTGGGAAAGATGCTACCGGCCATTCTCGGGGTGTCTTTCCTGGATAGTTCCTCTTTTGCCCTTCTGGATGTGTATACGGAAGCCTTACATCGGCTACTCAGGGGGCCAATATTACCTCGGCAGCTTGGCAGCGACGATCTTCCATATGTTATTGTCACCATACGGGCCATCGTGGAGGGGATGAGAATCATGCGCCGCCGCCGTGAGATCCTAACTACTTCTCAGCTTCACATTTTGAGACAGGCACTAGTCATCTCAAACTCTCTATGGCCATCGCTGCTGGTTGTGACTGCTGAACGGCCTGGAGACCCGTGCCTCAGGGACATAGCCAGCGTAATGCGCCAAATCGCTTCCTTCGCAACAGTCGCTCAAGGATATCTCCACGATCTGACTGAGATGGAAAGCGACGACTTGCCAGAGGCTGACTTGCTGTTTCAAGGCCTTGGAGTTGATCAGCCTCTGGTTTTTGACGAGCATGTCAAAAGTTTCACAGTTAACATGAAAGATGACATTGCCAAGACGTGGATCTTAGGCCCCGAGAGGATCTCTATACAAATGCCCACCAAGGCAAACGGACTCGCTCAGGAAGACGGCCATGGCGTGCAACTTCCCAATTGGGCAGTGAAGGATATAGTGCGTGATATATATGATCAGATCCAGCACTGGTATTGGCAATGGGTTGCATTTTAGTAAGGCTAGACTAGGTTCTTCTAGAGTAGTGTTTAGGGGGGTAAAATAATACTACTTAAGAGATAATATATTAAACTATTTAAGGAGACTTATTAAAGAGAGCTATAAAGCTTATTTATAATATTACTATATATAAAAAGGGACTATATAATAAACCTTTATTATTTAAGTTTAAAGCCTTTATAATACTTATAAAGTACTTAAGCTAAAATTTCTAAAGCTTTATATTTTACTTTTTATATATATTATAAAAAGATCTTAAATTTTTATTATATTCTTAATATTAAGATAAGATATTAAGGTTAGTTAATTAAGTTAAGGTTAGGGCTAGGAATTAAAGTTAATAAATTATATATAATACTTATATATTAAGTAAGTAGCTTAAGTTAACTTAGTATATTTTATTATAAGCTTTTATAATAAGCTTTATATAAATTAAATACTTATTATATAAAGTATAAAGGTTTATTATATTATTTTTATAAAAAACCTTTAGTTAATTTAAGATATAATAAACTTTAATTATAATTAACTTAAACTTAAATTATAATAATTATTTACTTAAATTAATAAAAATACTTAAACTAGTTATTTTTTTATTAAAAAGTAAATAATAATAATAATAATAATAATAATAATAATAATAATAATAATAATAATAATAATAATAATAATAATAATAATAATAATAATAATAATAATAA